>NC_046295.1:24336901-24554401 GCF_004115265.2 Rhinolophus ferrumequinum | reverse complement strand
GAGCATGCTCCCTCACCTCTCTGAGCCTCAATTTCCCCATCTGCAAATTTTAATATCTGTCTTCCAGCACTGGTGTAAAGGATTAGAAATCATGTGAATAAAGGACTTAAGGAAGTATCTGGCCTGTAATTGGCACTGCAGAAATGGCCAATGTGACTGTGCTGATGTCATTAGAGTTATCCAGGTCCCAACATCTTCATTCCAGGCATAGCTACCTAAATGAAAGCCAGCCAGAGCCCAGAGAAGTACAGCCAGGTTGTTGTGGGAAGGGACAACCAGAATCAGTCAGGTTGCCACGGATTCTAACCTGGTGTTAAAGGCAAGCTTCTTGTCAGAGATATGGAGCTTAATCATGACCCACAAGTGCAGTTACGTAGGTTTGGATCTCTTGGAATTATTGGTGGGAAAAGGGATGCACCTCTGTGAACACAGATTTGCCTAAGGTCTCATCTCAAGCTAAGATCGAACCATTTCACAAAATATATTCTCTCCTTCTACCCTGAAAATATATATTCAGAAGGACCTAGAAGTAGAGACTTGAATGAGGAGTTCTCAGACTCCTTATAGGTCCACACTGGGACACCTAGCATATTCTTTGGCCCCTGGTCCCTAGCCCACCTCCCTTGTCTTCTCATCCCAGATTTCTCTGACATAGCAAAGGGCCTCATGCGATCACCTGCTGACACCTAGCCCATATATCCAAGTGCCAATCACACCTCCTGCAGACACCTGTCCGTTGGCCACCTCTCCATCCATATCCATCAATAGGGTATACCCTCAGGAGGGAACACCCAGGGAAGAGAACCACACAGCCCCAGAACAGAGGCATGGGGCCACTCAGACTGGGGGGACATTCTGGAATCTTGGAATTCTAGGGTATGGTCTGAGAAAGAGGTGACACAGACTTCAGCTTGTCATAGAGACATGGCTTTGACCCCACAGATGTGTCCAGAGTAGGGCAATAGTGGAGCCTAACGTGTGGGCCCAAGGTAGGAAACTTTCTTGCTAGAGTCCAAGGTTGGCAATGCCTATGTATATCAGTCTAGGAAAAACCCAACTCATTCTAGACCTTACCACCTGAAGGGAAGGTTGCACAAAGGGCATTTCCAGGCCTGGCCACGTCTGAACCAGGAGCTCATGGTGCTACCGCATCTACAACTGAGCACTATCTGGGAAGGCAGGAAAAGACATTCAAGATTTCTTGTTTTCATCCAAAGACTTCATCCTTGGAGCTTTATTAATACAGTGGTTACCTTCTCTCACATAATTCCCTATAGGACACACAGATGTTTAAAGGAAGAATAAAAACCAACAGTTGTATTGCAGTACTAGATATCCAAGAGGCTTCTGTGTTAAGACGGAAAGCTGAAATACGCATCTCAGTTTGCTTCTGAAACCCCACTAAAATTTCACCAAAGGTATTTATAAGATAAACCTTCAAGGACAGGGAGGACAAAAAAGCAAACACAGCAACCAAGTTTTGGAACTGAAAATCAAGTGGTCCAGTGCGAATCCACACAAGCAAGCGAATCCTGACCTGGCAGTAAAGAAAGCTGAGAATCAAGGTGATTTGTGCCAGACCATCTTCAGAAGGCACAAGGACTGGTAGCACCATGTATCTCTGAATCCAGAAGTTAATAGTGGAGGGGTTTAAAACAAGAACTGCTTGCTAGAAGCTGCTTGGGAATAAATAAGATGTCAGCAGAACTAAGTCAACAAGAACTTAGCCTTTACAGAAATTCTTTAAAAGGCACCTCCTTCAGGCAGATAAATTGTAAAAGATGAGCCCCTTCTGGGTAGGAGAATTAGAAAAGCAAACATCCATGGGGTGAAGGAATTACACAGAGGCATTCGTTCCAGGACCCACGTCTTGGGAAAAGTGCGTGGGATGAATTTCAGCACCACCCGCCAACCTCTGTCCTTACTAGGCAGGAATGTGCAGTACAAAACTGCAAAGCTTTATGCAAGAACCTTGAATACTTGCAACCTCTCCCCAACCTACCCCATTAGGCTACGGTGCCTCCCCCATCCTGGCATGTGTACCTTTATTACTTCATCAATTTCCCCAGAATAGGGTCCTATAAATCCTCAGAGAGGAGATGCCAGTGAATCATTCTGTTCACTTTCTTAGGTACCTTCATCTTCAGAAGGCATTTAGGGTTGTGCTTTGTATTCCCTTTATTTACTTTAGTTTTGTTATCTATAAGCACTTCAACGTGTGTTACCTAAAATCAAGGACATTCTATTACTTAATTACAGTTCATTCAACAAAATCAGAAAACTACGGTTGACACAATACTAGTATCTAATACCCTTTCCAAATTCAAAATTTGCTGGTTGTCTCATGAAAATCTTTATCAGCTTTTTTTCCCCCTAGATAAGGATCCAATCCAGAATTAGGCATTGCATATGTTTCTGAAAATAAATACTGTCTTGTTTAGGATATCTTCACAGGTGGTAAAGCTATAAAGAAATTAAAGGGACTGTTTAGCACAAAATCTGTATGGTGGTAAGTCCTGGGAGGCATTGGGGAAATTGGAAAAAAAGGGGCACTCAGGTATCTTCTAAGGTACCAAGAATAATTTATTTCATAACCTGCGTGGTGGTTTCACAAATGTTCATTTTATTATTATTCTTTAAACAGTACATATACATTTTATACAACTTTTGAATAAACAGTACATTTCACATTTGGTTTTCTTTTTTAAAAAAATAATCGGAGAGTCTGTTTGAGGTACAGAATAATTTCTTGGTTACCTCTCTTTTCCAGCAGAGATTTTTAAGCCTTCCTTTACCTTGAGCGAGCTCTTCAAGGATCCCCACATTACGTGGGAAGGTCTTGGTTCCAACTCTTCATTGCTCAGCCTAAGGACTGTTCTATATCCCTGAAAGTCTCTTAAAAGATAATGTTCTTGGTTACCAAGATCTGATAATATGGACAGCCATCGATTCATTGCCTATTGCCTACTTATTGGTCTAGTTTTATATTTTTTTTTTAATTTTTTTACCTTTTTTTTTTTTTTTTTTTTACTTTCTAGTGTACTTATCTGTGCACTTGAGAAACTGTTTCTCATATTTGGTCATTTATTTCTAGATACTTCCAGAGGACCCCATTTACCATACTGCAGAAAACAGAAACTTCTACTGATTTTCTTAATTCTTAATTCTCCATTCTAGACCCATTCTTTGGTTGCCTTTTCCCTTTTCTTGCTTCATCAATCCGTCCCAGCTACAGTAGTAGCCACGACAGCAGTAGAAATCTCTCATCTTCTCATCAAAGATCATCAAATTCCTTTTAAGGTCAGCTTCTCTAGGCCCTTATTTAAAAGGTTTTCTTAGACAACAAAAGTCTTGACAATATCACAGCTAAAACTCATCTGCATTTCATTTATTGCCCATGATTCTTGTCAGCCCAGGGATGTTCTCACATTTGCAGATGGATATGGAAGAGCAAGGGGGAGGTGGTGGTGTCAACAAGTTTTAGAACAGAATTTAATAACAAGTTTGCTTTTTTTCAATCTTGCTTAAAGTCAGCTAAGTTACATGGGGTTGAAGAAATGTAAAAATCCCCTCAATTTGGCTGAAATAGAATGTAATATGTAATCAAACATGGAGTTCAAAAAACTGCTTGAGTTATGATATAAACACATAACATATAACATTTGGCTTTTTAAATAAACAGATATGCATTCTAAAACTTTATCTCAAACCCCTAAGAGCTCTTAAAGGAAAAAAATCTAATCATGGAGGAAAAAATGTTTACATTAACATAAGGTTTTCCTGACAACCTGTCTCAAAATTTAGTAGTCAATGAATATTCTCTCAAAATTTTGATTTTGAAAAGTTGGGGGAGATCTGACAAATTTCCAATGCACCATTTTTAAAATTTGCACAACCATACATAGAAGTATCCGTCCTGATGCGCAGACACATATATGAAGTCACTAACCTAAGAACAGATGCTCACCAGAGCTACTTAGTTGCTCAACGAATAAAATTAATAGTCATTCCTTCATACATATCATAGTCACATCTGGACTCTTTCATATATGTTTACTCCAAATTAGCAAATCTATGCCATAAATTAACAATGACTGACTATTAATGAATTTTCAACAAAAGGACTAAAGAGTATTCATGTCAGTTATTTCAAACATGTGAACCAGTAAAGCTTCACACCTTCAAGAAGCACAGGTCTTGCCAGAGCAAGATACTTAATTCTGTACCTCCCATTAAAAAGCTTCCTGTTTCCTACCCAAAAAAGAGTAAAGGATTATTTTATCCTCAGAGCTTCTAGAAAGAGTTATTTATGCTTGTTCTCTGCTTCCTTACTTCCCACTCAGTCTTGAACCCAAATCAACAGTCTCTTCTTTCAATAGTCCACAAATACTGCACTGGCTATGGCCAAACATATCCTCTCTTTTGCCAAATCCAGTGAGCATATTTCCATCCTCATTTGTGACTACTTGCCCAACTTCTCCTAACTGATTTCATAATGCTCCCTTCTTCTCCTTCCATTCAGGACCCCCTTCTCTCTCTCCTTTAAATGCTTTTGCTTTCGTGGGCTCTGAGCCCTTTTATTCTCCAACTACAGGATCGATCTAATATATACCTAGAGTTTTAACCAGTACTTCCAGATTGACAATTTCTAAATCTCTACCTCTACCTAAGATTTTTCTCTTGAGCTTAAGACCTGTCCTCTGGACACTGCCCCATGTCCCATAAGTATGTCAGGTTCCTCAAGACACAAAGTGAGTTCATTATTTATCCTGAGCTGCCTGCCTGTGATTAAACAACAGCATTAGCCTACTGCCCATGAAGCCAGTCATCTAAAAAGGAATCCTCCTCTCTGACTCTCTAGACGCCGTTATTCACCGGAGCCTACTAATCCCAGCTCCTTAACATTGGTTCCACTCAATCACCGTTGCTGCTGTCATGGTTTAGGAACTCATTATGCCTTTTATGGAATCTTGTAGTAGTCCTATGATTCATCTGCCAGATTCTGTTCACCTATGTTTCATCCATCTAACCTCTACACTGCTGCCAGGGTGGTCTTTCTAACATGCAAATATGATCACATCACTCCTCTAAGAATTCTTTAGTAGCTTCCATAATCATGTTTCCCAAACTTGCTTACCCCTAGAGACTCTGAGTCATCAGATCAGAGCAAGGACTTAAGTCCTTGTATTTTAATGAGAGTCCTAGGTCATTCTTATAATTAGGCAGGTAACACTGATCCACAGAATTAAATTTCAACTTTTTGCATAGCATATAAGTCCAGCCTCATCTTCCCGGACTTCTCTTACCAGAACACTTCAATATGCACATACTATAGTTAACGTTTAACTACACTGAGTCACATAAAATTCCCCCATACTGCCATAATGCCATGTTCTCTTACACCTCAAAACCTTTGCACACGCTACTCCCACTGCCCATGATACAGTCTTTGGCTTATCCAACTAGTCCTGCAAGTCCTGGTCCAAACTTTACCTTATCTATGAAAAGCCTTCTCTGATTTCCTCAATCAGATGTAGTGATACCTTCTCCTATATCTACATAAGTTTGTGTATACCCTCATTGTAGCATTTTAGTACCCGAATTGTTGCATTCCGTTTAAATGTACATTGACCCTTTAGACTGGGGGAATCTAAGAGAAGAGAAACCTTTATCTTTTTATCCATAACACTTTACATGGAGCCTAGTGTTAAATAAACATTTAAGGGATTACTAAATAAGTGACAGAAAGCCATATAAAGTGGAAAATATTGGCTTGGGTCCTAGATCCATTCTGCAAGTCACTACTTGTCTCAAAACTGAACAAGTAACACACCCTCTCAGAACCTCAGTTTCCACATAGGGACAAATTTAACACAATACTTCTTTTGGATTATTTTTTTCAATATTTTATTATAGGGAAGTTCAATCATATATAACAGTGGAAGAATCGTATAATGAACCCCCTAGTAACTCACACCTAGCTTCAATGATTAACAATTCATACCCACCATTTTTTCCTCAATATCTCTTCCTGTTTTTCCTTCATAATTAGAAGCAAATTCCAAATATTTAATCCATAAATGTTTCAGTATATATCTCCAAAAATACTCTTTGAAAATCTTTAATCATTCTTCACACCTCCCCTTATTAGAATTATTCATCCATATTCTTGCCTTGGCTTTATGTACTTCCCCCTTCCTAGAATTTGGATTTGGCTATGTGAATTGCTTTAATCAAAGGGATGTTCGTGGACATGACTCAAGCAAATCTTGAAATGTACTTGCACATTTGGGTTTACCCTCGTGTATTCTCACTTTGTGGACTAGAGTGTCTCTGATAGCCACTGTTTCAAGGAAAATAAGAAAGGTGGAGAATTCCTGGACCCAACCTGAAGCTTGGAACCACCTCAACAAACTTACAATAACTAAGATAATGAAAGCAACCTATGTGTCTATCAGTAGACAAACGGATACAGAAGAAGTGGTACATATATACAATGGAATATTACTCAGTCATAAAAGGAGTGAAATCTTGTCATTTGTGACAATATTGATGTACCTAGAAGGTATTATACTAAGTGAAATAGTCACAGAAAGACAAATACCATATGAGTTCTCTTATATGTAGAATCTGAAAAACAAAAATAAATGACAAAATGGAAACAAACTCATAGACAGAGAGAATATTTATTTCAGTGGTTGCCAGATGGCAGGGGTGTTGGGGGGATGGGTGAAAAGGGGAAAGGGCTTAAGATGTGCAAATTGCCAGTTATAAAAACAGTCGTGGGGCTTTAAAGTACAGCACAGAGAATATAGTCAATAATATTGTAATAATAATGTTTAGTGTCAGATGGGTACTAGTCTTATCGGGGTGATCACTTCATAAGTTATATAAAGGTCTAATCACAAGGTTGTACACCTGAAACTAAAATAATACTGTATGCCAAATGTAATTAAAAAATTAAAAATTATTGAACTCAGAAAAGAAAGACAAAAGCAAGACAAAAACTGGGATAAAATACTTGTAAACTATAAATATGATTAAAAGTTTGTATCTAGACTATGTAGAGAATACTTACTACTTACAACTTAATAATAAGACAACCTTAAGAATTTGTTTTAATGGGTAAAAGATTTGAACAGACATTTCACAAACAAAGATAAACAGCCATTAAACATAGGAAAAGACACTTAGCATCAGTACGCATTAGAGAAACACAAATTCGAACCAATGAAATACCACTGAACACTCACTAGAAATAGAAAGTCTGGAAAGACAGATAATTCCAAGTATGGTGAGGATATGGAGAAACTGGTACTCTCTACCTTGCTGGTTCCATATGAACAGTACACAGTCACTTTGGAGAACACTTTGGCAGTATCTTATAACGTTAAATATATACTTACCTTATGACCCAGCGCCCCCCATTGTAGATATTTATCCAAGATAATTGAACACATATGGCAAAATAATTCAGGTACATAAATGTTCATAGCAGCATTATTAATAACCAAAAACTAGAAATAGCACAAAGGTCATTCAACTCGTACATAGAAAAAAATTGTGGCATATCCATACTATAGAATATATTCAGCAATAAAAAGGAACAAACTACAGGTACATGCCAACATGGATGAGTCACAAAAGCTTTATACTAAGTGAAAGAAGCCAGACATGAAAGTAATAGGTTACAGATCAGTGGTTGCCTGTAGCCAGAGGCTGAGGGAAGTAATTGACCGCAAAGGGGGCCAGAGAGAACATTTTGAGGTAATGGAAGTTACTTGATTGTGATATGGTTACACAACTGTATATAATTGCCAATATCATCAAACTGCACACTTAAAGTGGAGCAATTGATTGTATACAAATTATACTTCTAAAAGATAAGAAAACACGTATGTGGAAAATACATTAACTGAGACAATATCAACACTAAAATACGTACCCTAATTCTGAAATTATTTGTTGTATTATAAGGAAATAAATAATGAATGAATGAATGAATGAATGAATGAATATGAGCTCCACCCACTCCTTCTCTTTACAAGAAATAAATGAATCATTCTAGATGAAGTATTCATCAAAAATGATGCCATGCTAAAATGGAGCATAAGTGGAGTACAAATTAATGTTATTTATGTCTAAAAGTTCCTTCCAAGCTTCATATGATTCAGAAAGAGAAATTTGGCATAATCATGTGAAATTCAATACCTTTTTAGCCCTGGTCTCTCCATTTCGCTGTCTTTATTCCAGTACTCTGTGAAGTAGTTGATCGAATTCTCAGCCACTCTCACGATTCACACGCCTTTCCCCCAAGTTATCACCTTGACCTGTATCATAGAGGTAAGTCATCAGTGACAGATGTCATTACAACTCTTTTCTCATTATTATTGCTTCATTCATCTAAAAACAATTTAATCAGTGCTTGAGTGTCAGAGGCAATGTGAAGAGGAATGAGGCTCTTTGGGAGTTACCCATATAAGCAAACAAATGTCAATAGATATTGTATACTTAGTTTATAAAATACTGACCACATATGCCAGTCTTTATTGAACATTGACTATCTGTGCGACACCATTCCAACTGCTTTATAGGAACTATCTTATTTAATGTTCTCAACAACCCAATAACGTAGATTTCTATTGGTATCTCAGTTTTACAGATGAGTAAACGGTGGCTCAAAGGAAGCAAAAACCATGCTCTTTCTGTTATGTCATGTGGTGTCTATCCTGCACATCATGGGAATACCAAAAAGATATAAATGAATAAATTATTAAATAAAATAATAGGTATTGTTCCTGCCTTTAAGCAACTCACAATCTTAGTCTAAGAACACAAAGCAGTCACTATGACAGGCTTAGAGAATAAATACTACACTAGATATATGTGTATGACTACATGTATGTATATATAACAAGTTGGTATATTGACTGACATGTTTAAAGAGACAGGTTAACAGCACTATTTAAATAAAATACAATGGCCACAAATCAAAACTAGATATTCAAATTAGAGCTGTTTCTCCTCTCTAGGAACCTTTCTGAGTTGTCAAGTACACAACAAAAATCTGATAGGAAATAGCTTTGCTTTATTTTCAAAACTGTCCATATTATTTCTTTTATTATAAACTCCTTAAAGATAGATACAGTGCCATATAAATACTATGAAGTCCCCACAATGTCTTACAAAAGCTAACATGGAAACATTGTTTAAGTGCTAATTGAGCACATGGGCATATTTTTAAGAAACAAAAACATGTGGGCATCTGCGTTCAGATTCCTAGTAACCCCTATTTATTTTAATCTAATTATGGTATCCCCTCATCCCTGATACCTATATTGTAATTAAACTCATACTAAAGTTTCAAACTCATGACAGAGTACAGAAAACACACAGTGTGTTTGTCCCCCGGTAGCTTGTGGGAGAATCATTTCAACCTAAACACCAAGAGATTGGTCTGGTGCCAAGGAAAAGAAAGAAAAAGAAAGAAAGAAAAGAAGTATTCCACTTCTCCAGACTCTGCTGCTTTTAGGGCAGTACCTCTAACCACCATTTTCTTTCTTATCCATCCATCACTTCAGCGCTGCATCTTGACCATCTTGAACTCTTAGTCAACTCATTAACCTCTGTGAGTCCTAATTCTCTCATCATCACTGTAGATAATTACAAGAATGCTCAAGTTTCTGGGCCATTGTGAGGCTTACTGTGACTATATGTATGACAGCAATTGAGAACCTCTAACATAGCTTACAAACATTTACCTATTGTGAGAATGTGTGCTTAAATCACGTTGCTACATGAGAATTCATGGGCAGCAAAAGCAGAAATCCATCCTACGTGAAACTTAACTTTCCCTGATTCTCCTTTCTAAGAAGCCTGAAAGTTGGTTGATCCAACAGGAAAGAACAGTGACCCTCAGAATTAGGATGGAATGAGATGCCAAAGATGGGAGGAGAGTGGAAACAGGGAGAGCCAGGCGAGAGACTGTTTAATGTTTGAAACCAATGCCAAGCTAAATTAGAAACATGAGTGTGTGTACCTGTAACTTACCTCATCGGTATATAATCTGTAACCTGAGATCCCCTCACAGAGAAATAAAAATAGCAAGCTCTTCAGCTGCCTGGTGCTCCGTTGAGTGGGGGAGGGCCAGCATGGGGAAGGATAAAGGGACAAGGCAGAGATTACCCATCAGCCAATCACAATTACATGGTCTGGATGAGACCTCCTCCTCCCCTACCCCTAGTTGATGACGGGGAGATGTAGCCAAGATAGGTGTCATCAAGGGCATAACAAGGAAACCTTTTGGGGCAGGAGCACGTGCTGCCCTAGAGTCACCTGTTTTTGTCATAGGACTTATGACATTTCCTCAAAGTGAAGTACCATTGAAGTTCTGAGCCTGCCTGTTCTTGCCATGATCAAGGCAAGTAAACTAGTCTATGAGAGCAAGTGCTTGCGCAGGTGCAGAGCAGATGAGGCTGCTTTTCCAGGCGTGGAGCTGGCTCCTGGCAGGGTGGAAGCAGCGATTTGCTAAATAGATGCCTCTCTGTCTCTGAAAATATATTCCCTCTTTGGATGTGTGAGCCTGTGCATCTCCAGAGAACAGCACGCTCCCCTTTTCCAGTTTAGGGTCTGCACCCTCTCACATCAACTCTATGCAACAATTTGACATCAATTTTGCAAGTGACTGAGGAAGGCTTTGTCCTCTGTTTAGCTTCCATTTTATGGCGAAAGCAATCAGGTAGAAAGGGGATAAAGCTGATTTTTCAGTCCCATCAAAAATTAGCACACTGGAATGCCTTTCTGCATTCTTTGGGGTGATCATATATTGAATGTTATTAATATAATAAACACAGTTTTGAGAATTTCTCATGTTGCATCAACCATCTTTTTGCTAAACAAAACTTGTTTGCATTAAATAAAAGTATCAGGGAGGATGTTATAGCTCAGTATAGTCTGGAATTTCAAATCCTCTTAAAAAGAAAGAAAAAGAGAGAAAGAGAGAAAGAGAAAGAGAGAGAGAGAGAGAGAGAGAGAGAGAGACGTAATGAATATCTGCTGTTGTTGGCTGCCCAGCATCCCTTCTCCGTACCTCTGGTAGCATCTCCCTGTTAATCCTTTGGAGGAATGAAACTTCTGTTGGATGTGGCCTTGTAGGGCTTTCAATTAAATTGTTCTCTCCTCCCGGCCAACAACTATGTGTTTGACCCAAACTAAACCACCTAGCTTCTCTCTCTCCCTGATTTTGAATCTTGAACAAAATGTAAGAAGAATTCAAAATGGCTAGGTTCTTGCATACTGATATCTTGAAATCCTGACCTTGACATTGTCTTTGTATATTCTGTCACTAGCTCTCAAGAGCTTCCTAGCTACTTCTCCTTTTCAAGGACTGGTTTTAGTCTTGGGCTTTTTCTTTAATTTCACAGTTCCATAGCCTTCAATACATTCCCTTTTTTTCCCCCCTGAGGTTTCCTTGTATCTGTTTGTTGCTTGAATCCAATCATTCCTAAACGAAATAGTAAGTAATGTTCTGATATCACATATGAAGTTTCTCAGGTCCAGGCCTGCTTGTCCAAAATGAACTTGCGGCTCTTTCTCCAATCAGGCAGACAGAGAGATGAGCTGATGAAGTTGAGTAATCGTTTCAGACAATTGCTTTTCAGTCTCCCAAGAGCCCTAACTAGAATCCTTTATTTGTCTTCAACTCAGGCAACCTTTGCTGTGGAGGTGAGGACCCAGGAAGGACATGGAGAGAATCTACAGATTGTTTTGACCTAAGTAAAACTCTTCCTAGTGATTCTAATAAAATTGTAAAATACAGCCATGTTTCAAAATCAAGTAAAACTGAGTTAGACCCCAAGCAGATATTTTTTTTCCATTTTCAGAGCAAATAATCCTCGTATGGAACTCCTCACTCATGTTTCACATCCTTGCTGATCTTCATTTTTCATTATCCAGTTGTATGGCCTTTTATATTTCTTCCTCAATAGTTGCTTTGGGAAGTCACAGAAACTTTACTCTGTCTATACTAACTGAAACAAACAAAAATGTGCAATGAAGTGGAAATATTGTCGACAGGCAAATATTTACAAGTACTGACTTTTATACATAGCATGCAGTGTGACTATTTTATGATGGACAGATATGTGTGTGCTCAGAGAAACACAGGCCTAATTTTTCTACACAGCATGGCAGAAAACTACTGCCAAAAGTTGTACACAGTACAGGATGCAAGCTAATTTTTTGGCAGTCTACATTACCAAAGATCATTTTAATATTAAATCTCATTAATCTATAACTATACCCTGCTGCCATTCATATTTCTTCAGGAATTTTTTTTTCCCCTCAGAAACATTATTACCAGCTCCCATATTTCAAGCATTGATGTTAATCTTGAGAGCAAGCCACAGATCCTTCTCCTTCCTCATTAGCAAAAACATTGCTTGGTATAAACCATGTTTTGCCACATTCTCCCAATGTATTATCTATGCCTGGATAATACAAAACATATACATTTGGAAGTTCCATAAATTCTTTCCCATTGTTCATGTTCCATTTGAAACACTAGTGCTATAATTTGCATAGCCGAAGCCCAGTGGCCTATAAAGGTGAGTACAGACTTGAAGAGTTTTCCATGGATAATAACAGCTACAGAGACCTGACTTAGGCAACGTAAGAGTCCTGCCCATTAAAATCTCCTGTTACTTAACGCATCTCATGCATTAGTCCCACTCTTGGGGACTAATGGAGAATGGCATTGTTATATTGGGGGAGAAAGTTATGAAATAGTGCACCTAAAGTATTTTGTATAAAGGATAAAATACGTAGGTGTTCATTTTGGAAAAAGAAGTAGTTACTTTACTATTATTTGTCAAAAACTGAAAAGGGTCTGAGATTTTGTTCTACCAGAAGGCTAACAAGTTTGTCTGCCACAGGTTCACTGATGCTGGCACAAGACACAAGACTCCTAAGTCAAGGGTTTTATTATTCATAGCACACATCAAACACAAAGAACAATACATTTGCAACAGTCCTCCTCTTGCCCCCAAGTATCACAGAAGTGATACAGATGGGCCCAATGGGCTGTTTTACAAAAGAGGAACCCTGAGCTTATGGAACCCACTTTTTTTATAATGGGCAATATGCAGGACTGCCCTCCAGACATGCTCTGGAGGGAGCATATATTTATTATATTGAACTGTAAAGAAACATCTCCTTCACTCAGGAGGGAGATACTGTATCTTCCAAGGCTGTTTACTATACAAACATCTTTGAAAAGAGACTTCAGAATAAAGGCAATCAGTAACAGTGCACAAGACATGCAGCAACACAAGGAACCCAACAGAGAATTGTCTCTTTACCGACCTATGCAAAATTTCCTATAAAATTTTAGAAACTGTTTTTAAATAAAGTATAACCAAAAGTAGGCACTAACTATTTAAGCTGAGTTATCAAAAAGAGACACATTGCTTAGTTCTTCACACGGCAGGCATCATAATCTGAGATGTAGTTGTCAGTAGGATCCATCCGGCTCAGGATCTCTCTCCTGAAGAATAACTTTAAAGCTTTCTACTTTTCTACATTCAAAGCATTAAATATATTCTCGTGAATGACAAAATCTACCCTATTGAATGAACCTCATATATATATATATGTATATATATATGTATATATATATATATATCATATATAACCTCATATATATGATAAACATATAATGATTTATTAAAAATGTAGGTATACTTGCCACCATTTATTGTGGATATAGCATGGCACTCACTGTGCTGAGTACTTTGCATACATTATTTTATTAAATATTTCTAAAAATCTCTTGGTGTTACTATCTTCATTATTGGTATGGAAAAAAAAAAGTTCAATGAATAAATTATCCAATGCAACTAGTAAATGGCAAGATTGGAATTTGAACAGAGGTCTGGCCAACCCCAAATTCAGGTTGCTTATCAATGCTACACTGCCTCTCCAAATAGTTAGTTAGTACTTAAATGTATGTGGACACATATGAAAAAAATCCAAAAGGTACCAATACAATGAGAGTCTGTTCTTAATGTCAATTCCATCTTTCTAAGGTATGGGTAAAACCATTAACTGGAATCTACCAGTGGCATATCTTAGTTCTGCAACCCAGGACTAACCTATAAGTAAAGATCCTCATCTTCCTATACCCTAGGGCTATAATGAGATTCCATCATAAAGATTTGCCCTATCAAAAGTGCTATCGTATCATACACTCCAGGGAATAAGGTCCTCTTGTACCATTGGCCAAAATTAACCTGCTGATTTTTCTTGAATAGTACACTGGACATAATAATAGTCCAGTGATAGAATTAGATTGCCTGGGCTTTAAGTCATGTCTTAATCAACTTTGATCTACAAATCTACATCCCTTTCTGATCTACACTGGCTCTGTGGAACTCATCATTTTTTTGTCTGAGGTCATGTATCAAATTCAAAAGTTAGCATTGTACTAAAAATTCAGGGTGGGGCAGAAACCAACAGCACAGTGACACAATTCTTTATCAAATAATTTCATAGAAACTGGTTCCATACCTTGATTATCAGGGAGAGTGGCAATTAAACAAATTCATCACTATAACACCAGACTACTCAAGGTCAGCAGGGACAAACAAAAAACCCTTGAGGCAAAAAGTAAAGACTTGTTTCAAAGAACAAGACTTGTGCTTCGGTAAGAGAAGAAATATTATTTCATCAACATGGTTAGATGGTCTTGCTTTCAAGAAAAAAAAAATGTTTACCTTTGAGAAAAGATTTAATAGCTCAACTAGTAAAGAAAATAGCAGGTCACTGTTGGAAAGTTTGAAAAGAAACTTGAACTTTATCCATGCTTACCCTCGGTCATGGGACTAAAGCCCGTCCTTCTCTGTCTCGCTCCCACTTTGAGGGACAGAAAGAAGTAATGCCTTCCTAGCCCAGGGTATTCAGAAAAGGGCAAGACTCTGTGTGATGGAAGAGGTGGCGATTTTCCTAGGGAATCAGAGTTGTCAGAGTGAGAGATTTGAAAAGGGGGCATGCGGAGTGTGAGTACAAATCTCAAGGCGGGAGTTCCTGTTTGGGATGTGTGGAACTCCCAGAAAAACCCTCCTTGTTAAGACGTCAGGCTTAAGGAGTCTTTCCTTTGAGATGGAAGAGAAAATTGAGTTTCCTAGACCTATAGTCTTTGTTTCTCCTATATTATAATATTCCTCTGAAATTATCCTAACCCCTCAGTAAATAACTTTACATGTACCTGTGAATTCTGACAGATGAGTCTTTTGGAAACAGAAATAACAGGGTCTCCCCCCGTTTTCTCCCAGACTTAAATGCAGAAGGGGATTATAGTGATAACCCTGGATCCTGCAGTCATGTTCTGCAAAGAACCACCTATGATCATTTCCAAGTCCAGTGAAGGCAGCTTTTGTAAAAAGGCCTTACTGACCTCCAGACTGCATCTGCAAGGCTCAAAATCCAGCTGTGAAAGCGCATTGCTATTATTATTGTTGTGATCCTTTCTGTCTGCCATTGCATTCATTTCTGCTAATATTGGACTTGCAAACTGGTAGAAACCAGAAATGATGGGAAACAAATGCCTTTCCAATAGAAGATACTTTACAGACTCATTTGGCCTTTGGCAGGAAGAAAATGGCTTTCAGAAGAATTCTTGGTTTTCTGAGATACTTTAATTGATTCATGTTAACGTGTGTGTGTGTGTCTGTGTGTGTGTGTGTGTGTGTGTGTGTGTGTGTTGCAAAACTAGGATGAATCAATGAAGGAAATGATTAAGGAAAAGAAGACAAGGAGCTAATATTTAATGTCTCTTGTTAGCTGCCTTAGTTACATTAATTTAATAGATCAAATATGCATTAGTACACCAATTTGAAACACAAAACAGAAAACATCGAGGCTCAGAAATATTAGGTAATATGCTCAAATTCCTGTAACTACTTAGGACAGACCTAGAATTTAAACTGAGTTCTGAGTCCAAACCCCACGCTAGTTCCACAACTGAGTGAATGTATTTTGTAAAGCATAGACATAAAATATCCCATGAAGGTGGACTGTCATACATATATCTTTGGAGAGTTTTTCAGGAAACAGAGAAGAGTGATTTGGAGCTGGTTTGGGGGATAAAATGATTTCTGACAGATATATAGCTACCCTGGCCTCCCTACAGATAAGGGTGTGCTTGAACTCCAGAGCAAATACCTTTAACAAAAACATTCCAGATCACGGCCAACTTATTCCTCAAGCAAACCAATCCCTACTAAAAGAACTCCAGGGGCTTGTCAGGTAATCTGAAATTTCTAACCCAGGACAGACGAAGTCAGCAAAATCTAGGGGGACAGAGACAGGTATGCGAGTGTCTGGAGCAGTATTGTTCCCAGATCCTTTCACTAGGAGGAGAAGGTGTCACACAACCCTACAGTTAACAATATTTAATTACTATCTACCAGGGTTCTGGGGATAATTAACATACAAATAATTGTTCAGATGTTCACGTTAACAGCAAAGTGGTGAAAACCAAAAATGATGGGAAACAAGAAGACAATGAACGAGGTTTCTAAATAAAAGCATTGAGGGAGGATGGCAGTGGGGTGGGCGGCCGGCAGTCGGGGTGATGCCAAGGATGCACAATTATTTTCTCTTTTTCCTAGTGTGCAACTTAAGATGTCAATGGAACACTGCCCGTTACCCCCAGGATCTTTGCTTTAATCACTGCGAACTTTCCACAGGCTAAGCCCAGAGATTAGGGAGGGTATTAAGGAAAAGCGATGATTACTAGCCAAGACTCCACACCAGTCTGAAAAACCAGTCCAGGATATTTTTTCCTCTAACAGTTCCATAGAAAAATTATGAATTTCTAGCGTATAATGTTCTCAAAAAAATTGGTGAGAAGATTATGAAATGTGCATATCATGAAACGCTTCACCTGATCCTAAAACTCTAGTTTACTATGATACTTATTGAGTGGTTAGTATGTGCCAGGCATTCTGCTAGATTCTTCGTGTGCTACATAAAAATATCTAATCTTCACTAAAGAAACCTCAAGATTACTATTCTCATCTCACAAGTAAGGAAACTGAGTCTCAGAGAGGTTAAGAACTGGAAAAAAGAACGAGTTATTGGTGTGACTGGGTTTCAAACTCAGGTTAGTTTGATTCCAAAGCCAGTGCATGTTCCACTAAACCAACAACTTCCTGCTAGTTGAGTGGGGCTTGGGAGTCCTAGGATTATCTTTAAGTTTTATATTAAATCTCTTGAAACCAAATAAATTAATAAGTGCTTTGGTAGCTGTGCAGTTTCAAGCATCCGTGGTCAGATCAGAGAGTATTTTCCAGAATAGCAAGGAATCTTCTTAATAGCCTTGTCTGGGGCTCAGCTCTTGATATGTATTAACTGCACCCAGAACGTAAGGAGCTATGGGCTAAGTATTTGCACACAGAGCAAAATATACCTTTTCCCTCAAAACTTTTTTGCCCCCAAACTGATCAGGGAATCAACACCAGGGCACTCTCCTCGCGATGGCTGGCAAGGGATCTTTGAGCCGCGTAGAGTTGCTTGGGGCTTCCTCTGACTGAGCAGGCTTGCCACCCCACCGGTTTCCTCTCAGGAGTCAATGTAGTTGCTGCTATATGGGCGGGTGGTATAGGCTCAGGGGGGCCCAGCCATTCCACTTCCCTAGCCTGGATGAAACTGCATTCCAAGTACATCCCAGCATAAGTGTCCTGAGAAGCACACGTCCTCTTCTCTTTTGTGTTGCTGATGTCACATAAGGAGTCAGAAGTCTTTTCAGAGATGAACATGCCCTTATCTTCCACACCAGCCTTCTCTCCAAGTCCCCAAAATACTTCACAGTTTTCACTTCCTCAGCCTTTGTACACACTATTTCTTTCCACTGAGTGCCCCAATTCTTTGTCTCCAGTGAATAAAAGGCAAACACATTCATCTTCTTGTTAAGCATCAAACTATCCATCTAATTACTGCAAATACTGGACTGGAGAACTGGGGTTGGTCCTGTGACCCAAGCCTCACCCTTGGGTTCCACCCAAGGGGAGAGTCAGATAAAACTCCAGAAGACTGCAATCAAAATGGATGAAAAAATGCAGAAAATGACTTTCTATCTATTATTACACTCTGTGGTGGGGAAAAAAATTAAATGATTTAATTTTGGAATTGAATTTTCTCTCATAACCTGGGACTGGGGATCATTTGCAAGTTGGCTTCATGAATGTATATCAAACGTAGAAATGTGGCAGCTTTAGGTCTGCTCATTAATTTATATATAAGTTTTTACTAGGAAATTTATTACTTTGACCTACTGCTTTATAGCCTTAACATTTTTAGGAATAATACCTGGAAAAAATGTATAAGTGTTATATTCTGTGTAATAAGTGAATATTACACAGAATGTCATGCTCAAAAGTTTAAAATAACAGCGAACATTTATTTAGCACTTACTACATGCCAGACATTGTTCTATATACTTCAAGGAGAGTAACGCATTTATACCTCCCCACTAACTATGAGCTTGGTACTGTAATTATCCCTGTGTGATGGCTTAGGAAACTGAGGCACAGAAAGCTAGAATGCGTTGCCCAAACACATGCCCAGCTGGATCTAAGCCTGATATTGAGACTTTAGAATTCTTATTCTTAACGCTACCTAACTCAAGTCTTCATTTTTCAGATCCTCCAATATTAAACTACTATTCATTTCACTTCGGCTAGCAGGCCACAACGTGCGACAATGCCCAAGTAAGCACTAGCATCAAGAAACACAGATTAAATAAGGTTTACTTATTCATTCATTCATCCTGTGAGTCAGTTAATATTTACCCACTCCCTACTAAGGGTAGGCAGGTCTGCGCCAGGTATACGAGACAAAAATGAGTAAAACACAGTTCTGGTTTCAAGAAGCTCAGCCAAGTGGTGGACCTATGAGAAGTCTGAAGTTTGTAACCAACTACTTCTTTCCTCTTGCTCTCTTCTCACACCTTCCTGCCTCCCCCTGAAAGAGCCCCCCCTAACTTTAACGTCACTCAGGTCAGTTCACATTGTCGTGCTGGGAAAACATAATTTAATAGAAAAAGAACCTAATTACTATTGTATGATCAACTTCAAGGAAAATTCTCATCCAAACACATATTTACCTGCCAGGCTCATTGGTACTGGTTTTGCGTGGAGTGTTTGAGTCACAATACCTTGCAAGAGAGGCATCGTTAGCCACCCTTTTACAGAGCAAGGAACTCAGTGACGCACAGGTAAGTTAGGTGGCTTCCCCAGGCCACGACATGTCACTGAGCCAGGAGTTATCTGACCATAAAATCCAAACTCTTTCCACCAGGTTGTCATGCCTCTTCTTTATACACTTTGTATGTATCCAACCTTTTTTTCCTGAGTATGGTTTTGGCTTTGAATTTCTGCTTCCTTTCCTTCCTTGGTAACACTAAACAAACTCCTGTAATACAGTATATAACACTGGACTCAATTGACCTGGAAGGAAACTGGAAAGTTTCCTTTGCAAGGGCCTCCTTGTTGAGGCTGGAGCCAGCCTGGAGCAGCCAGATCCCTTCTCCTCTCATCTGAGGCCCACCCTGGCCCCCTTAGAGTTTTCCAGAGCCAAAAGCACTTCCCAAGCAGCAGGCGGCCTCAGCCAAAACTGGAGTCTGTGTTAAGAGCATGTGTCTCTGTGTGTCGGAGAAGGGGGAACAATCCTTCTGCTCCCCAGCATGAGGTTTGGCCCCGTAACCTCCCAATTCTGGAGCTTAGGACCCCTGCACTGCTCACGCTGCCTGACTCCTCGCCCTCCCTCTTCACAGAATGTACTTATGTCCCTCAGCTCCCTCCTTGCGGAGGCTGGGGCCCTGGAAGAAGATGTGGGGCCAGCCCCCTACACCCACTTCCCCTCTCAGATACAGTAATGGAGTCTGGTTTTTCTTTTTTTGGCTTCAAACTACATAGTTCCATGTCATTTCCTATTTCAACGGCTTTTATCCAATACTGGAATGCAGTCAGAAAATGCTATCCCTGTTCAAACTTCCCACTTTAATAGGAAAGGACTGGGCTATAATCTACTTTGGACTGAAATTCGTCTTTCAGTCACAACCCTAGCAGCATTTAGACTAATAATAAAGTTGAAAGCATCAAAGGCTAGCTCTGGACATACAAATGGAATGACTGCCTCTATGAAGGAAAAAGGCAGAGGCCACTCGTTGCAAGAAGAGTGAAGAGTAACCTTTTTTTTTTTTTTTTTTTTTTTCCCAGCACACTGTCTTAAACTTGAACACTGATTTCTGCTTTTCACCATGACCCGAGTCTCCCTCTGCAGGAGTCTCAGAGATGTACTGATTGATGTATCATCTTTCTTTTTGAGATTGTGCTTTTTAACAGACACACACCCCTAATTTCTCTCACTGAGTGAAAGAATACATTTAATATTATAATTAGTTCCGATATTTCTTAAATTCACGGGAGATTGTGTTAGGTACTTTAAATACATTATCTCAATAAACCCTCAGAATGACTTAATTATCCTCATATTAAAAATAAGTAAGAAGCACATGAGCAAGGTCAAATAACCTGCCAACACCACAGACACACAAACTAAGTGTCGGGACTGGGGATTTAAATATAAGCCTATATTTTGATGACCTGAAAGTCCTGCCAGTTAAGCTGCAAACAGAAGCACTTGCTCAAAGTGAAAGTATTGTGGAAAAATACAAGGGGATTGACCTTTGCTGAGGACCTACTATGCACCTGGCGCTGTAGTCGACATTTTATAGGCTTCAAATAATTTAAGCTTGCAGAATAAGGTGTGACTGTACCCAAGTGGCAGATGTCCCTAAGGTTTTATAACATGCTAGGAAGAGAAGGATTTAGGGTTCAAGCCAAGTCTGTCTGATTCTCAACTCGGTGCCTCATGAAAAGGACTCTGTGACTAATTTCAAAGCTGACTTTAGTCTGAAGTAGCTCATTAGGTGGAAGGCTCTCTCTTCTCCCGTATTTCTTCCACAGTGACCTCTGAGATTCTGTGTTGTGATTCAGTCATATGAGATAGGCTTTGCCTTGTTATTTCTATGACAAATGACTAAATTATGAATTTCTCGAGCGTATGCATCATCTCCTCAACAACTCTTAGCATATTGTCTAAAAGTAAAATGAACTCAAATCAATGTTGGAGAGATGAAGGAATGAATCAGTTCATATTTCTGGAAGTATTAACATTTTCAATTCCAACTCCCTTAGGCAGGTTTTCATTAAGTGGGTCCCTGTATCAAATTCACTTCACATACTTATGAAGATCAATTCTTCAGCACATCCCAGATCTCTTGAATCAGAATCTCTGAATTGAATCTCCGAGGTCTGCATTTTAAGGTGGTTGTGATTCCAAGGCATATAATGTTGATAACCTATGCTGTGGAGCAAATCAACTTAGCAAGCAAATTTCCTTTGGGAAATGGGAAGGTGGAGTAAGCATGGACTCTCTACACCTTGGAAGGGTCTGGCAAACAGGTAAAGGAGAGCAGAGGGGAACTTCTAAGTCAGTATGTAACCTGTGTCCATGCTGATCGGGAGGTTGGAAACGGGTAAATTGCCTGATGTCTTTTTGAATATTCTTCAACCCTAATTGATATTTGATTTTTGAATTAATTGTAATTTTTATAAAAAGAATATATAGATAGCATTTAAAAAGTCAAATTGTACTAACATGCTTGTTCAAAACATTCAGTCCCCTCTACTTCTTTTCTTTCATTCTCTTCACCCCAGAGGTAACCCCCTTTTAACTTTGTAAAATTATTTCTATAAAAATTGTCTTTTTCTAGAACCAAATGTAATCACTCACATATCTTGATTCATCGCATTTAGACTTTATTATTCCTATATTAATAAACGAGAATTTGAGCTCGCTTACAGTCTGCCTTCCGCTCCTCCATATGGCTATCTCACAGTATTTTCATTGTTAGATATTAAGAATATGTTTTCTGTTCAACCAAGTAGTAGACTATGGTTACACATCTTGTACATCTCTTTGTTCCTCCTAGGTTTAACAATTCCTTCGTTTTAAAAAAAAATTCTATTTGTTTTTCAAGTCTTAGTTATGTCTTCTCTTATCTATCAAAATCCTTGAAATACATCCCTTAATCAATTTTGCATATGATCAAGTCCATTAGATAATTTATTCTTTTCTCTTTTTTTTAATGTAGATAATCCTCCTTGGATTTTCCATTTACCTGCTCCAATCTACATACACTGCTCTTTAGAATTTCACTTCTGTTTTCTTAGAACTTCTCTTTGCAAATTTCCTTTCCTTCCGATCTGTACTGCATTTTAGTTCTGCTATCTTTTTCTTTCTTGATTTACTCTTGTTTTATTGGAAAAAATCCTCAGTAAGTTTTATTTGAAAACTTACTGAGAAAGAGTAGTTGGAATGAAAATGTATGAGAGCTTGCTTATCTGAGAACACCTTTATTATTATATTTGATTTTCAGTCTTTATGAACAGAAAACTGTAGATTGAAGATCACTTATTTCAAAATGTCCTCTATCTTCCAACAAAGCTGTTGGGAAGTCTACCACCATTATTATAGCATTCTGATACCCCATTTATTTTATGTCTGAATCTGTTTTTATTTTCTGGTATTTGGAAATTTGTAGATGCGTTATTTCAAATATTTTTTGGGATGGATACCCAGTGGGCCCTTTCTATTTGAAGATACTTGGCTTTTGATTTTATTTTCCTTCTTTGATCATTTTCTTTCATATTTTTTGCCCTTTTTTTCATAATTTCTGTGAGATTGATCATCTAATTTCCTTACTCTTTTTCTCTTTTTGTCCATGTATTTGTTTTATTTGTGGATAACACCACATTATCCAAATAATTTAGTGTTTTCCTTTTTAATATAAGCTATTATATTTTTAATTCCCAAAAGCTCCATATGATTCTCAGATATATTTTTTAAATACCTTGTTCCAGATTGCAGATATGGCCTATCTGGTTTTCTCTAAGACAGACTATGTATTTATTTTCCTTATTTTTCTTGTTCTGTTGGGAGATTTTTAAGAGAAGAAGGAGTTAGAAATATCTTTACTCCAAAATTTTGAAACCAATCTGTTTTAATTCTGCAAATATATAAGGAGTTAAAAAAGAAGTTACATATTCTCATACCCCATTGTTCACATCTATGATTACATATAGCTTTATGAAATGCTGTATGAGGAAAAGAAGAATCCATTTTGTTATGTTAATATAAGGGAAGGTTGAAGTTATTCTCATTGGGTGGAGCTGGCTGTACACACCAGGTGTCTCGAATCCAAGTTTAAGACACTTTACCTTAAGTAGAAAAGCAGTTCCCAAAAGTTATTCATTAACAAAATCATGGGCCTCACATCAGATCCATCAAATCAGGAATCCCTTAGTGTGAGACCTGAAAATATGAATTTTTTTTTAAAGAAGTTTCTCAGATGACTACAAGGCCAAGTTGGCAAACTACTGCAAGGATATATTATTGTGCCCTTAACCCTACTCAGGTGATGGTGACTAAACCTTTTTAATCTATTTCTCACAATAGTATTCCCTCAAGACTAGCTCATTTGCAATTTGGAACAGAGGGAAGGATTGCAGCGATGTCAAAGGTCTATTGCATCATTTTGTTACTAGATGTACCCATAAAACTGCACCAGTCTCCTTTGCCTTATATTCTATTTGTCACAGGCCAAGAATAAAGGTCTTTATGTGATATGACTACATTTTATTTTTCCTTCTCTAGCCTCATCCAATGCCACTATTTTCTTCCATAAATCTCCTCCCAATATTCAACTCCAGCACAGTGGTCTTCCTGCCTTCACCCCACCATAATACATGCTATCGTATCTCCTTGTTTTTCCATACATTGTACTAAATGGCATTACTGTCCTATTCCCTCTTATGTATTTTTCAAGAAAATCCAGAATTATACGTGGGATAGAGCGAGCTCCAATATGAAATGTGACACACAATTTTATCTCCAGTACCCCATTTTCTGTTTGTTATATTCCCTCACCCGCCACACAAAGATTCATAGCTATTTTTAAACAGTTCCAGCATGACACTCACCAAGAATGTCCCTGCCTCCTTTATTTTTATCACAGTCACTTGGAGTCACAGCCTTAGAACAAACACACTCCAAATTTGTATTTGTTAAGGGAAACTAATGCTAATAGAACGGCAGAACACCCATTTTATTCCCTCAGTCTTGAGACTGCTGGAAAAATTAAGACATTATAGTTATTAGTCTGATCTTGCACTTCCATTGTAAATAAAATGTGACAGCAGATTTAATTGTTGAGGATCAGATCCCCAGTTACTTACAACAATATTCTACCAGGGAATTTGCTAGGAAAAAAAAAAGTGCTTTGATGGAGCAGATCTGTCCTGCCTTTCTTCTCATTACAGAAAGAGTCAAGTGTGCCTATAACCTAATGTTGGTCCCACATCTACTCACCAGGCAAAATTCCAAGGAGTTAAAGTTGTCATCATATGACTGACACACAACTGAATTACACTTCCCTATACCACACGTAAAAGGGGGCAAAGGTGCAAAATAGTCGGCGCTTAGAAATAAAAAGGGACACTGTCATATTTGGGGGAGTTTGAATTAGAATAGTGTCGTCCTGAAATGACACTTTCAATGACCAATTTAGAGTCAATGAAAATACCAGACAGTATTTGTAAAGCCATGACTTCTCAAAAAGCATTCTAAAGAAATTGCCTAGAGTGGCTATATGTGAATAATTGTTTATTCTCAGAAATGCAGGCCAATCCTTTATACACATACTCAGATATCACTGCAGAAGCCTCGGGGCAGGCAAAAAACGAAACGTGCAGTTCTCTTTGTAGGTCAAATTCCAAGGCTAAGAAGCCTCAGGAACACGTATAAATGTCCATGCCCCTGAGAATAGAAGTTTTAGGAGGATGTGAATATATAACCAAAAGGTCACATACAGAAATACCTTAGGAGCCTGCAGGAGTGACTAAAGAATGACTAAAAATGCCTTAAAAGTCAAGGTCCCATAAATGGAGGATTGATTGATTTGGAAGGCATAAGAGTGCTAAGAGATGAGTCAACCTTTGGGCCACAAGCTTGAATAAAGAGGTCAAGAATTATTGGGAAGGGAGTACTAGACTCAACTTGTCCCATTGGTTTCACCATATATGGTACACATGTAATTAATAAAGCTTAGTTCAATTGTGCGTAATTACTACTACCCAGTTCAGTACAGGGCAGGTGTAGAATTCCTGATGATGTGCAGAACCAGAGGCCACAGGGGAATTCGGGTGAGAGCTAATATTGAGGAACTCAAAAATGGTTTATGGGATCTAACCACTATTAGGCATTAGCATATCCAAACACCCAAATAATAATAGCTCATATTTGCATAGCGTTTTATAACTATCCCACTTCCACATAGTCTGGGCAGGGATTATTAGTTCCATTTTTCAGATGGGAATGTTGAGGCCCAGGAAAGCTAAAGTTTTCTGACTTCAAAACGAAACCGTTTTTTTTCTATCAACAAAGAAAAATTGATTTGAACCAATTCTAACTTTTTTCATACCTTCTTTCACTTACCTCTCCACCCCACATCCCTTCACATGCTAATGCTTCACATGATAATTTAACTATTTAATCATTTAAATATTTAAGGTTAGAGGAGACCATCCGTTCACTTCAATACCAGCACCACTCACACTGCATTAGAGTCATCTGCAAAAATGGCCAGTGTTGTGGACTGGCCTTCTCTCTTACCAAATGTCAGTGTTAAATTCTATGAGAGGTGACACCCTACAGAATGCAGAGCATTTCAAAGTTCCCCCATCATGGGTTCCAACCCCACACTGATTATACAGAAAGCGAACACAGGGGCTGACCTCCTTCAGTGTGAAATCGCCACTCTAACCATCTCTGACAGAAAGTGGCCTTTGTGTGCCCTGTCTGTAATAGGTGGGGTTAGATGAACACACTGGCCTTTACAGGGACCCCAGAAACCAGAGACATTCCTCCCCCAATGATTTCATGTGTAGCACTGAGAGCAGGAATCTTGGATGTCGTTTCAGAAGGAACCACGAGCCATTTATTCTTAGTCTGAAATTGGCAGCCTTTACATTTGGGGGAATTTTTAATAGGACTAGCAGAGGAACCAACATTAGGGATTATTTTCTCAGTGTGGGGTTAGATGTGTAATGCATATGTTTGCCCTGAGGACCTTAAACCACATACTATAAAACTTTGTTAAAATGCCTTTCTCAACTATTAACATTTTCCTGTGCATATTGTTCATTTGTAAGTCCCAGCCAAAAGTTTATAAACCGATGTTCCCCCACAGACCATTATTTTGGTACTAATTAATTAGCGAAACCAATACCTCAGATATGAAATTCCAAGCTCCAGTTACTCCATTTGGCTGAAAATCTGCTTTCCTAATTATTGACTACTTTCTGCTACTTTAAGTACACCTCCTAAGTTCTTGGACAGAGCTAGCTGCTGGGAGCTGGGGAGGTCTCCAACGGCAACAAGCTCCACACAGAATGGGGGAGTGGGAGGAAGGGACTGCAGCTGTCGGAGTCACTGAGGATTTGGGAGGAAGTAAGAGGGAGAAAAAGAGGAGATTTGCAGGACAGATTTAAGAAGGAAAAAGACTAAGACCTTTTGACAAAGTTTCAGTGAGGTGTAATCTAAAATTACTAAAACACTTATACTGATAAAGACAAAGCAGTCTTCAAAAGGTATAATTCAAGGGAATAATGATTTAGACTCACCTGGAAAAAAAAATCTGTACTTTTATTGTTGTGTTTTTATGTACTTGACCATTTAATTTGGTTTTATTTCTAAATTTCTGGAACTGACTACATTTTTGTTTCTAATTTAATAGGAATTTAGGAAGATTGTTTTCCCATTACTCCAAGTATTTAGAATTTACATTGAATATTTTATTAGTTACATTTGGGGACACACACACATTTACCTATATACATACACACACATATACGAGAGAGGTTTTGAAATCTGCCCAAGATGTGATTCAGTAAAGTGTCCACAGGATCAGGAGATTTGACACAGCACAAGGAGCAGCGATTTCTGAGAAATAAAACTGGTATGTTTTTGCCCCACCACGCTCAGACAGTTCAATAACCCACTGAGCTATCACCTAAAATCAAACAAACAAATACAAACAGATATGTGTCAGTAAAAAATAGAAGTTAATATAAAAAAATAAACATGGGAAATATATGTAGACCTTCCATATTTATTATATGTATAAATCATATATACTGTTTATTATATATAGCTATAGTTGTAGCAGTGATATTTATATAGATAAATATACATATTTATCTATAATATAAATATATATATTTATATATATAAATATATATAAATATATATATATTTAACATAATATATATATAACATACATATAGTGTTATATATACACATATGTATATATAGTTTTGTGTGTGTGTGTGTATCGTGCATTTTTTTATTATAATGGTTTTTGTAAAGATAAGAAGGAACAGGAAAGGTCACTAATGTTCCTTGAGCATAAACCATGCTGTAGACACTGGGCAGTATGTTCTGTATATGCTGTCTCATTGTAACATCATAATAACTAAACAAGTAAGAATCGTTATCCCTAGGCGATAGATGAAAACACTGAAGTTCACAGGTTCCACAATGTGACTGAGGTCAGCTTCCTAGTACATAGTGGAGATAGAACCTGAACTCAGCTGTCTAGAGGAAAACTCAAACTCTTTCCTCCTAAAACTTGTTTCTTAGAAAAACAGTCACACAGCACACCTATGCATACAGTTTGTTCTGAAAATTTAAATTCTACTTTTAATTCTTATCATGAATGTTTGTTTCTAACTCCCAAAGACCAGTCTCTGAGTGTACACAAATGTATCACTGTCATAAGGTGCTCTTACAGTGGTCAATGGGAGTGACCATTCCTTAGCAGCAGCCAGCTATATGCCTGGCTTAAAAATTAAACAGAAGGACTTTCTGGGGCTGTGAGGGGCAATAAAGAAGGGGAAGGGAGGACAGGAATAACAGAGTCTGAACAAAAACAGTCAGGGACCAAAGCCATGGAATTGTTTTGCTAAGGGCATTTTTTTTTTCCCTCGGGAATCCATCTCACTCATCAATGTTTGGTGCCACTTAACTCACCACTTGTCAGACAGGGCCTTGAGCTCCAGAGATTTCCTAAATTCACAGTGTAAGTCCACAATAACCAATTCTCCACCAATCTGATAGTTG
This sequence comes from Rhinolophus ferrumequinum, assembly GCF_004115265.2. Taxonomy (NCBI): domain Eukaryota; kingdom Metazoa; phylum Chordata; class Mammalia; order Chiroptera; family Rhinolophidae; genus Rhinolophus; species Rhinolophus ferrumequinum. Next base: position 24,526,099 of record NC_046295.1, on the reverse strand, counting down.
AATTATTAGTGATCAACAGGAAATGAGTTAAAGGTAAACTCCTCCTCTCCCTCACTCCTAGACGATTTCTTTACTACTCAATAGAACTTGGAAAGTTCTATTGAAAGTTCTCAAGAAAAATAACTCAAGTGGCAATCATGTTAGGCAGCATGGTAGAAATTCTCCCATTATTTGCATTTTAAGTGTTTCCCAAATTTTAATCATCCTTGCACCACAAGTATAATTTTTCCATATTCTATTGTAGGCTTAGTGTTTTTATTTATTTATTTTTACATTGACTTTTTTTTTTTAACTGATGTATATTTGATTGGTTTGTTTTTTGGGTGATAGCTAAATGGATTATTGAATTGCCTCAGCTTAGTGGGATAAAAACATGCTACAGTTTTTATTTTTCACAAATCATTGCCCATTGTGCTGTGTCAAATCTCCTGATCCTGTGAACAGATTACTGAATCACATCTTGGGCAGATTTCAAAATCTCTCAGGCACTTTCGATTATTAAAGTTGTAATTTTCCACTCTCAGCTATTAGTTATTATCCAGTTGAAAACTTCTTTTCCTACCCCATTGAAACACTGATTTATCCACTGCAGTCCAAGTTAGTGGCTTCAGGGACTTGAAGAAGGGAGGACAGTGTTGGCTCTGTCACTCTTCACTCACCCTTGACCTTGTTGGCCCAGGGGCGAGTTTGGCGTTCATGTTCATGATCTTCTCTGGGATGCATCCTCGACTCTCTATTTTCAAGGCCTAGTTCTGCAAATGTCCTTTCAGAGTTGCCTGTTCTCTGGCTGTTGTGAATCTCTGTGTACAGGAATCAAGAAGCTCCAACTCAATCTCTTCCAAACCCATCCAGCTCCAGCCCCCATTAAAACACCTGGCAGCTTTTAAAAACACTTCAGTGGTTTTCACCGTATTCACTAGGTTGTGCAACCATCATCACTCTAAAGATTAGTTTTAAAAGAAAGCCTCATGTCACATTTTTTTAAAGAACGTATAACTTGTCATATTAAAAGGTAATAGTAGAAAAATATTACAAGGAAAAGAAAACCGTGTTATTCAGTCCTTGATAAACAGTGCTGCCCACTGAAGGCTTGAGGCTTGAGGTCTGTTTTATCTGCTAAAGAGAGAAGTCCTCAAGAGTTACACTGATGATGAGGACATACCAATAGCAAACTGAGATTTTTCCCCTTCCTCATGAATCATCAAAAGAAATGAAGGTGGACAATTTTTTTCTAACACGCGATTTGATAATTGTATTATTCAATGTCTAGTCCACATAAAAATCACTAATGCCACATGTTGTACACTTGGGGAGACACTGTGTTAGGTATTTCTATTGTGTGTAGGCCTGGTCTTCCTTTTGCCAGGATACTGGCATCTTTCTAATTTTCTTTATTCTCTTCTTTCAATCTTCACAATTACACAATTCCAGCCATAGCATATGCTACGTGGAGAATAACCAAGGAACCCAGCTGACAACCAGAACCGAGGCCGTTGACATATGGTACCAGTCGAGTTATTCTAGCATCTGCAGCCATTCCAGCCACCCCAGTCAAGGTCCCAGTAATCATGGAGCAGTGACAGTTACCCAGCGATGTTATTTCCAAATTACTGGCGCACAAAACTGTAAGTTTAATACAACGGTGATTGAACTTTGGCACTGTGTTTTGGGATGATTTGTAACACAAAAGTAGAAAACAGAAAGACCAATTCATAGGGTGACCATTTGCCCTGGTTTGCCGAAACAGCCCCTATATACATCTGTGGTCACAACATCATTATAGAGTGCTGGTTTCGCCCTCTAAAATCTCCCTGTTTGGATGATAGTTAAATGTGCACCCTCTTAACATGCCATATTCTGTGCCTGCACTATGGTTTTGCCAAGTTCTTTTGTCTTATAGTATCTTAAACTCTGCATAATGGGAGAAAGAGACAGGGAATTGAACACTGCCTGTGACTGAGCATAGACAGCACGCCCAAAAAGCATTCAGAATTCTTTAAGCATACATATAAGAAGAGAGACATTTAAGTGTAGACTGAAAGAAAATTTCTCAACTAGTGACACTGAAAAGTCAACATACCAGAATTTTGTTTATATTATGATATTTGGTAAAAACAGAAATAGGTGTGAGGAAGAGAAGCCAGATAGCAATGGTTCTATATTTTCAAGACCAAAGGACAAATTAAGTGTTCGAAGGTAATGAAGGACAATGTTGTTTGGATTTAATAATAGCTATTATTCCTTCAATGCGTCTACATAGCGAGCATAACTACATACATATTTCATTTAATCCACACAACAACCCTATGGAGTAGGTACTATTACCATGCCCATTTTACAGATGAGGAAACTGAAGCTTAGAGAAATTAACTAATCTGCACTAACATTCAGTGCTGATAAAGAGAAAAGCCAACATGCATACTCAGGCAGTCTGATTTTAGAAGCTATTCTCTTAGCCTTTAGCATATAACGACTCCCTATTAAAATATAACACAGAAAAATGAATTTGTAATTGTCTATAAAAATCATAGGATACTAGGTAAAATATTTATTGTTTTGTGAAGCAATTAATCTATATTTTCTGATTAATTTATTTCCTTTGGATAAATCTTTTTCTCATCTATTACATTCTGACAACTTTTGCAGGTATAACAAAATCAAAGATTATTGGGTATCTTGTCTGTGGTAATATCAATTTTGGGATGCTTGACACTTTAGCAATAAGTTAACATTTTACTTAGATTATATACTAATTATAGCTGTATATTGCACTGTTTATAATGTATATTATTCCTAAGAGGCCACATCAGTGTCACATACAGTTCTGCAGGGACTGGTTCTCAGCCCGATACTTTTCAATTTTTTTTGTAAATAGTAACTTAAATGACAGAGCACTCTCCTTATGTTTCCTGTGATACTAAAAGTAATACAAAAATCAAATTTGAACCTTAAAATGACAAAGGTAGAAGAATAAGTGATTATATGGCAAAGGCTCAGGAATTGAATTTCTGAAATAATTATATTTGCTCATATACAAACTGTTTTTTTCAAGTATATACCATTTCAGAGGAAAGGAGGATGGCTACAACTGATGAAAGAAATATTTACTAGTAATTTATAAGGAGAGATCTAAGATGGCAGAGTAGATAAACATTGTGCATGCTTCCTTTCCTGAACAAATTAAAATTACACCTAAATTATAGAACAGTCGACCTAGAGAAACATCTGAAGTCTAGCTAAACAGAAGTTTTATAATTAAGGATATGAAGAAGAAGCCATGTTGAGACTGGTAGGAGGGGCAGAGATGTGAAAAGGGCTGGCCCCAAACCTCTGTGTGGCAGTTGAGAATCAGGAGTGATATCTCAGCTGCTGAGGTTCCCCTCAGAGGAATGTGGGACCCCAGCTCAGAGGATGGGTGCCAAGAATAAGAGCCCCACAACATCTGGCTATGAAACCAGTGGGGATTCTGGCCGTCTTGGTGGGATGGAAGGCTGCAGGAAACCCAGACGTCCTCTTAAATGGCCCATGCACAGACTCACTTGCTCACAGGCACTCACCCTGTACTCTGGAAGAGGAACGGTGACTCAGGGGTGTCACAGGCATACAGGGGACAGACTGAGATGTGTGGCCTTGGTGTGAGGGCTAGAGGACAGTCATCCTCTTTCCTGTGTTGAGCTCGCCCCACAGGCCAAATCTGAATCTGACTGGCCTGGTGAACTCTGCTGCTCTACCCTGGTGACTCTGCTGAGACCCCACCCCACCTAACTCCCCCAACGCCAGAGGCACTTCCTCCAAGGGCAGCCAGCCCCACCCGCATTGTACTCTTTCTTGGAAAACTATCAAAGTTCACAGGCCCCAGGTGGGTGATGACCAGCCTCAGTTTGCTCTGTGACTTCTGCTGAGTAGCTCCAGGCTCAACACTGGCACTAAACCAGACTCTACATTAACCTGGTGACCACAACTCTATTGACTCTAGTCACTCCTTGATACCCTGCCTCATCCAACTAGCATACTGAACGAGGCATTATCAGTGGCTGAACTTTAAGGGAGCCAGCTGGTGGCATCAGGCCCCAGGGTGTCCTGGATTTTTGCAGAGCTCCCCCAGGCCCAGTTCTAGTGGCAGACATCCTCAGTTTGCAGCGTGGCCTCTCTGACCTGTCTCTAGGTTTAGCACAGGCATCAAACAACCACGGATCACTTTGTAGCTCCTACCAGGTAGTCCCTGGCCAGTCACAGGCAGTGGCTGACCTGGGCCTGCAATAAAGCCGCTCCCAAGAGGCACCAGAACAAACATACATGGAGGTTGGCTTCAGACCACAGCTGAGTATCACCCAATTAGCCCCACAAGTGGCACACACAAAGGGTAGTCTCAACAGGCACTAGAGCCCACTGGGTTAAATCCCACTCAGTGGGGTAAGCCTCCTGCACAGCAGCCCATAAGCTATGGATGTGGCTAAGCCCCATAGCCAATCAACCTGAGGGTCAATCCGACCCACAGATATGCCAATAGATATCAAGGCTCAACTATAACAGGAGGGCACACACAACTCACACAAGGGACACTCCTGGAGCACCCAGTGCAGGTGACTGGGGAGACTGTGTCCCTTGGCCCTATAGGGCACCTGCTACATAAGGCCACCCGGACAAGACTGGGAGACACAGCATATCTACCTAATTCATAGAAATATACACAGAGAGGCATGGAAAATGAGAAAAGAGATACATCCCAAATGAAAACACAGGAGAAAACTCCAGAAAAAAACAAACAAAATGGAGGCAAGCAACCTACCAGAGACAGAGTTCAAAACAATGTTATAAGGATGCTCAAGGGACTTAGTAAGACCTTCAAGAGAGAAATAGCAAGCATAAAAAAGGACGTAGAAACCATAAAGAGAAACCAGTCAGAAGTGAAGAATACAATAACAAAAATGAAGAATGCACTAAAAGAAATCACCATAAGACTAGATGAAGCAGCGGATTGAATCAGCAATTTGGAATATGAGGTAGCAGAAAACACCCAATCAGAACAGCAAAAAAAGAAAACAAGAATCCAAAAAAGTGAAGATAGTTTAAGAGATCTCTGGAACAACATCAAGCATAACAACATTCACATCATAAGGGTACCAGATGAAGAAGAAGAAGAGAGAAATCAAGGTTGTTGAGAACATATTTGAAGAAATAATGACTGAAAACTTTCCTAACCTGGTGAAGGAAATAAACATACAAATCCAGGAAGTGCGGAGAGTCTCAAACAAGATGAACCCAAACAGGCCCACACCAAGACACATTATAATTAAAATGTCAAAGGTTAAAGACAAAGAGAGAATCCTAAAAGCAGCAAGAGAAAGGCAACTAATAACTTATAAGGGAGCTCCCAAAAGATTGTCAGCTGATTTCTCAATAGAAACTTCACAGACCAGAAGGGTTTGGCACAAAATATTCAACATGATGAAAAGCAAGGACCCACCACAAGACTACTCTACCCAGCAAAGCTATCATTCAAAATTGAAGGACGGATAAAGAGCTTCCCAGACAAGAAAGAGGTAAAGAAGTTCATCACCACCAAACCAGTATTACAAGAAATATTAAAAGGACTTCTTTAAGATGGGGGCGAGTCAAAATTATGAATAATAAAATGGCAATAACTACATATCTATCAATAATTACTTTCCATATAAATAGATTAAATGCTCCAATCAAAAGACACAGGAAGGCTGAATGGATAAGAAAACAAAATCCTTACATATGCTGCCTACAAGAGAATGATTTCAGATTGAAAGACACACACAGATGGAAAGTAAAGGTATGGATAAAGATATTTCATGAAAATGGAAACAAACAAACAAACAAACAAACAAATTGGGGTAGCCAAACTTATATGAGACAAAATAGACTTCAAAACAAAGGCCATAACAAGAGACAAAAAAGCACCCAGTAATCCTACTTTCTGGTATTTATTCAAAGAAACCCAAAACATTACTTTGAGGGTACATCCTACGTTGATTGCAGCATTGTTTACAATGGCCAAGATGTGGAGGCAGCCTGGGTGTCTGTCAACAGAAGAATGGATAAAGAAGAGGTGGAACATACTGTGTTTCCTCAAAAATAAGACCTGGCTGGACAATCAGCTCTAATGCATCTTTTGGAGCAAAAATTAATGTAAGACCCGGTATTATTATGTTATGTTATGTTATGTTATGTTATGTTATGTTATGTTATGTTATACCCAGTCTTATAGTAAAGTGAGACCGGGTCTTATATTAATTTTTACTCCAAAAGATGCATTAGAGCTAATTATCCGGCTAGGTCTTATTTTGGGGGAAACACAGTATATACTGTATTTATATACCGTATATATATATATATATATATACACACACACACATGTACATATATATATATACACAGTATATACAGTATATACAGTATATACAGTATATATATATTGCTCAGCCAGGGAAGGGAATGGGTCTTGCCATCTGCGGTGACATGGATGGACCTGAAGGATATTCAATGAAGTGTCAGAGAAAGACAGATGCAATGTGTTTCACTAATAGGTGGAATCTAAAGAACAAAATAAACTAAACAGAAACAAACTCATAGATACAGAAAACATTTCGATGGTTGCCAAATGGGAGGGGTTTGGAGGTGTGGGAGAAAACAGGGGAGGGATTAAGAAGTACAAATTGTTTGTTACAAAGTAGTTATGGGGATGTAGGGTATAATATAAGGAATATAGTCAATAATAATGTAATAACTATGTATGATATTAGATGGATACTAGATTTGTTCAGGTGATAGATGGGAGGGGGTTGGGGGCAGGGTGAAAAAGTTGAAAGGACTAAGAAGTACAAATCAGTAGTTACAAAATAGTCTTAGGGATATAAAGTAAAGCATATGGAAAATAGTCAATGATATGGCAATAACTATGTATGGTGCCAGGTGGGTAGTAGACTTAAATTATATAAATATCTAACCACTATACTTTATACCTGAAATTAATATAAAATATTGAACATGAACTGTAACTGAAAAATTTGTAAAGGGGGAGAAAGGTGAAGGGGAATAAGAGGTCCAAATTTTCAGGTATAAAACAAGACATGAGGATGCAATGTCCAGCATAGGGAATATAATCAATAATATTGTGATAGCATGGTACTGTGTCAGATGGTCCTGGACTTACCATGGTGATCACTTCTTTAGGTATATAAATGTTGAATAACTATGGTATAACCCTGAAACTAATGTAATATTGTATGTTAGCTATATTTTTAATAAAAATGTTTTTTTAAATGCATAAGAAACTCAGTCTCAATGTTTTTTCTCATTAGGGAGGTCACCTTGAACTCAAATCTGGACATTACTCTTCCCAACAAAAAGAAACCAAGTACACATCTCCTTGCGCTGCTATAACATGGGGCAGGACTCTGCTTTGGCCAGAATAAAGAGAGGAGAATGCAAAGCACTTGCATTAGATGAAACAAATAACTTCAGGTTGTACAGACAGAAAAAGAAGCCAGGCGTTTTGCAGAGTGATACAGTTGAGTAACAGCCAATATCAAAGTGGAGAGGCTTCTACAGGCTTACACAGTTCTAAGTCCTTGAAATGTACTAACTCATTTAATCTTCTTAATGGCTCTCAGTGTTAGCGATGACTTCTATCCCCATTTTGCAGAAAAGTTAAGTAAATTGCCCAAAATCACGGGCCAAAATTGAGATCTAGACAGGTCTTGAGACCTTATAACCATTGAGATCTTGTAACCACAAACGTATGCCGCTCATCAGAATAAAAAGTATCTAAGTGAAATTTGAACAAAATATAAAAGCCCAATGGGCACAAGCACAGAACATGAACCAGGTAAAGTACACAGGAGGTAACAAATTTTAACTGAAGGAGAGAAAAGAACAAAGTTATCCTCTTACCCTGTATAAGAGTTTTGGAGAAAAAAAAGTCCTAGTTCAGGGGTGATAGGTGGAAGGGGGGTGGGAGGGAAAAGGGAAGATGGAAGAGAGAGGAAGGGATGGAGAAAGATATTAGAAACAACTATCAGGACCTCACAATGTACTGTATAGAATTATGTTTCAGTAAGCCCTGTTTTGTGTCATGCATAACTCTGTTATTCTCAATAAATCCTTTTGTTTTCCGAATAAAATGCTGAGTTACAATTCCGTTATTTCAGGAGATAGACATTTAGACTGGGCAGAGCCATATGGCAATTGGCAGTCAAAATTGGAAAGCTTAAGTGTTCAGCAGCACCCATTAGGGAAAGTGGCCTTAACAGGGACAATTTCTCTCTCTCTCTTTTTTTCTCTCTCTCCACCCCTCCCCCCCCCAGTTGTGCTCTGTATTTTAGAAAGTCACTCTGAAAGATCTCCATGTCATAATAGCTAAAGCTTAATATAAGCCAACAACCAAAGAATGGGGGGTGCCGGGGCGGATGATCATTTTATTCATTATAAGGATAGATGTGATAATTAAGTTGTAAGGAACTCAGAGGTGCCAGGAGAGAACTATCAAAATCATAAACAATGATTCAACAGAGCCTAAAAAGAAGAAAAAAGAATCAGGCTTTTTAAACAGAACAGAAGGCTACAGAGAACAGTCTTCAAATGTGAGAGCAAACATTATGCATGAGCTGGTGACATTCAATTTCAGGGTGAATTCCTGACTCCAGGTTTTGTAAAGCACTGACATACATTCCAAAAAAAAAAAAAAAAGGGTAACAGAATCTCCAAGCCAGTGACTTTTTTATTTTTAATCTTTTGAAGTAAATAATACACTGGCCTCGGGTGATTTTAACACAGTCTTTCTCTGATGCTGGGACTCGATTAGCTGGCGTTTCGGGGTCCTGTGAATCCTGACTACGATTGGACCTAACTGGTAAAGAACCACAGCAAATGTTGGCAGACACTGACTGCCAGCACTGCTGCTCTGTCACCCACCGGCCTTTATCAGAACACAAAACAATGCTGAGAGCAGATTTGGGTTGTTTCTTTTCCTGTTGTCTTCGGTGGTGTGGAGTCCTGTATGCCATAAATGTAAATTAGGTTTAATTAGGACTTTTATTTAGAAAAGAAAAAGTTGGTTCCTGAGGGGAATGATTTCTAAGGACCTCCTTCAATACTGTATGGCAAAAAACACAGAACATGCCATATGAACCCCGCTTGGGAAATTTAAATAAGGAGCTTTAGAAACATAACGTGATTTGGCAAGAGCATGATTTGAATGTGGTTGTGAGTTCCTACTAGCAACATATGCTTTTACTAAGCTGCACTATTCCTTTCTTTCACAGTCTGAGCTTTTAAAAAACGTTACTTTATATTTTCTACGATTATCATGCTGAACCCAAACCAGTTAACTCTGAATAAAACTGTCCTATTATGAAATTAGAGTTCATCCTGAGGAAGAAAGGGGGAAAAGATGTTTAAATTTGACCCCTTTCTCTTCTCTCCACGCCTTCCAAATACACTCACAAAAACTGAAGCAGTGGGGTGGGGAAGGGAAAGGGAGAGAAGTCTGCTTATGATTATGAATTGAACTTTGAACCATTCCTATTGTTCCTGCCAAGGATTTTTGAATGCTAATGTCAAAAGATATATATAAAGTTAGATCTGCTAAGGTATTTTAAGAGTCTACTGTAACGCACCAACCTTTTTTTCCTTGCTTCATTGTTAAAGATAATATGCCTTTCTAACAAAAATGCTTTCAAGATGTAACCATATTTTGAAATGCGTATCATAATACATCCTTTGCAAGCCTGGAATTTGGAAACAAAGAACTTGCTTTAATCTGTTTTTCTTCCTACCTGATGAACAGGATGACAATGCTGCTGGAGGAGGTTTAGACATGTCCCTAGTCTCCTTTGCTTTTTTTCCTCTTTCTTTATCATGTGGGCCCTGACAACCTTTGTTTCTGAAGCTACATAAATTAAACAGGGTTAAGCCTATCAGCTCTCTTCCCAGCTCCAAAACAAGCCAAGACTAGAAAGGATCCTCCAGTTGACAGACAGACTTCCAGTATTTCTGCTAAACCAGTAGAGTGTGGTAAACTCTCCATGCTTTCCTCTGTGCTGTACTGAAATAACAAGAGAGGCTAGATCCTAGGCTCTCTTTCATTCCCCCCCCACCTTTACGTACCTAAAGGGACATTTCAAATTATGTAAAAAGGAAAGATAAGCCAAGTGTATAGTCTTCCTCGTGGTTAATTCCCACTTTGTTTCACAAATGCTTCTAGTCTTGAAGTATCACGTCCCATGAACATCTTACCTAAGAAATCTCAGCCTGACAACCCTGACTGAAATGACTTTGCTGGTTGAAATGTTTTTCAAACATAGATGAATTGATCTTTCCCCAATAAAGTCTAGGTCAGCAAAAATAACTTATGATTTTTCAAAAAGGTACACAACCTATTTATAGGTGCGACAACCAAAGGGAAAAGGATGCTATATCTCAATTTGCAAAGTACATGATCCATCCATATCGCTATCTGATTAGAAAGGATAATCAGTGATGACTCAATGATAGGAGTCAGCAGACAGAAGTTTCCTAACATATTTTAGGTGAATCTAAACCTCAGATCCAACTTTAAGAACTAGGTTTCCATGTGGGCCTTAAGAAAAACTTCTATTAATTGTCCTAAAAGTGATTATGGTTAAGATCTCAGCCCTTCAGAGGACAACTGAAGGATCTAGTTTCTTCATCGAGAGCATTAGTCACTCTAAAAAACTTTCCATTGTCAGAAAAAGAACACTTTTATGAATTGCAAAGCCTCCCAATCTTCTCCAACGGTGTACGGCATCGTATTAGGAAAAACCTGCTCTCAAACAGAGTAAATCTCTATTATTTGCAACAGACTTAGACACTTACATATGAGAAATTTCTAAACAAAATTATTTTGAGGTCACTGCATTTTTCTCCTACATTTTGCCTAGTTAATGCTGGTATCTGTGTTCCAACCAAAGCCCCCTCCGTAGGTTACCCATAAGCCCCTCTTCTTCTTCCAGCCCAATTCAAAACACTGGCAATATTATTCCAACATTTTGGAATTCAGCAAAACCACTGCATTACCAGACTGGTATGTAGGCAATAGTACCTAACTGGCTAACTGCAGGAATAATAGATGGACATTATTATACTTGTATTCTGATGAAATCTAGATAAATCTGGCTTGAATCAAGCAATATGGTAACCCTAAGGCACAATTTAAAAACAGACGAGCAAAAAAAAAAAAAAAAAAGGCAAAACCAATAGTTATGTACTTCCTTCTTTCTTCTCCTGTGTGTAGACACTAAAAACAAAACAAAACCACTCTGCTTTTCACAAGTCTGAAATTATATTGGTTAGAGAAGATTTTGGACATTTTGAATTTAAGACAAATTAATATAGTTAACCAATGTCAGGCCAATATATTTAATAAAAAATGTAATAACTTACGTATATTACCAAACTTCATTACCAAAATAACTTTGTCAAATAAGTGCAAATGGTATCCCTATTTTACACATGAGGACACTGAGGCTTGAAAAGGTTGAGTGAATTGGTCAAAGACATACAACAAGTCAGTGACAGAGTTATATCTGAATCAAGGCTATCTTTATGCCTACATAAACTCTTAAGCAGAGAGACCTGGAAATTGTGTGTGTGTATGGGGTGGGGGTGTAGGTGTATAACAGAGATTGAGTGAAAAGAACAGAGGGTGAGCGAAGAAATTGAGTGAGATGCTCTGGCCACTTTTTGCTTTGTTATCAGTACTACCTATAAAACATTAAGTCTTTGAAGAATTAGAACCCTAGGTTTATAAACTACTCTCAACATTGCTTAATTAATGTCGACCCCCTAAGTGGCATAGTGCTATAATTTATGATAGCATTTTCCATAGCACTTATGTGGCAGAATGAAACCCAGAAGAGGCAAAAACCTCTTTCTGAGAGCAGAAGGAACCATCACCAGAGGGAACCAGCAAAATCAAGGACACAATATGCTGCCTTGATGTTCCCTCCTTAGTATTCTCTGAGGTCCCACTATTCATTTCACTTTCCTCAGGATGGAAGACATGTGAGTTTTCTTCACTACATGTGAAAATGACAGGGGACAGAGAAAGAGGGAGGCTAAAGAAGAAGTAAGAAAAAGAAGCAATGGCACAGGCATGAGGCAGCACTCTGATATATTTATTGAGATTCTACTACGTGCAAGGCATAGCATAGTATGAAAAACGAAAAGTATGTTTGCAAGCTAGCAAAAACTAGGGGCAAATCCCAATGTTAAGATCAGGGCATGTTACTTCACCTTCGAAAATCAGTTTCTAATTTCAAAAATAGGGAAAGACAATGCCTAATTTTAAGAATTATCAGAATGGAAAAAAAAATTCCCCTTTCCCTGTGTGGGGAAGACTGATAATGTCACTAATATCCATTATCCCCTTCCTTACATAGTAACTGAATTGGACTATAGCTATCCAGCTAGAAACCAAGTTTCCCAATGGTCCTTGCAGGAAGGTGAACATGTCATCGAGTTCTGTCAGTGGAATGCAAGTGAAAATGATGTGTGCTTCCTCCTGGCTTGACCCATAAAATTTGCATGCACACTCCACCACAGTTTTGTCTTTCTGTGGGTTGGACTGCAATGCACAAAGCAACCCTAAGGATGACAAGTTGCTATTAGCCTAGGTTCATAAATAGGAGCGTATGTAACAAGGAGGGCTACTGCTGAGCTGTAACACTTTCCAAGGACTATATTAAGGCAAAAACAAAACCAACCACCAAACAAAAAAAAAAAAATCTGTATTCCTCAGGATATTAAATTATCACTGAATCTATTTTTACGGTAGCTTATCCTAATATACTCAGGCAATTCAAGTAGTAGCGTATACAGCATAACTCCGATCTTTAGGAACTAACAATTTAGTTAAGGATTTAAGATGGACATTCAGGTATCTGTACCCCAAGGCAGTATATAGAAAAGGGTGAGTCAGTGGTATGGAAAAGATAATGCTGTGTGTTTAACAAACGATTCCATTTTCCCTTTGGCCACTAGGGAATTCTACTTTCCCCAGCTCTATTTGTATCCACATGGGATAATGTGACCAGTTATGGCCAATTGAATGTGGGAGGATATCATGTATAGCAATTCCAAGCTTAGCACTTCAAATACCCAGTGAAGTCCTCACACTGTCATTTCTTGCTCTATTCACTGCAGAAAGTCCATCAGAAGCCTCTGAGTGGCCTAGGGGATACCATGGTAGAAGGATCCTACCCTACCTCCTCATGGAACAGAAACACCCGAGCAAGTGCTGATGCTGAACCTTGTATTTATGATTATTATGAGAAATAATCTTTACGTGGGATAAGCCACTGAGACTTGAGGCTGTTTGTTGCAGCCATCAGCCTACCTGACCAATACAATGATGTGGACTAGGGATCAGAAAAAGAAAATCCTTTGTGTTTAGCAATGATTGGAGAAGGTTTCTTTGGGAGTTAATATTTGAGCTCATTTACTTAAGCAGACATGAGGGAGCAGGATGGACAGTGAATGTTGTTACTGGGTTCGGATTTTATTGTGGTAAATTTCCTAACTTCTCCAAACCAAATGCTCACTGGGTCAAGCACTCTCCCTTTAAATTCTCAGATGTTTTTAGGCCGATAAACCTTGCTTTTCAAATGAAATCTCATATAAAATCCTGATATTTAAACAGACAGTGGTAGAGTTGCCCTTGTTGAAGTAGGAACAGGACTCTGGTGGTTTAGGCTTCTTGGACACTTTCTTGGAATCTTTGGTATGCAACGTGCCTCTGAGCCACTCTCGTGGAAACGTCTAATGCTGAGGAAGAGTTTGCAGACCACCGTATCTGACCATACTCAGATGAAATCTAACAGGCTTGTGCTAACTCTCCATGAAGGGCGCAAAGTGTGTAATGGATTATAAAAGGCCCAATGGAAAATTCTAGGATTGAGCAGAAAGCCAATCCAATTACCCAGGAGAAACCACCTCCGAATAATCCCATCAACAATGATCTCTTTGGGTTACCCAATCAATCTATTTCTCTATTGTGGGCCTTCTGCTTTTTAGAACTACAATTCTACATGGTTCTTTTCTATAATGACCATTTCAAAGCCAACTTGAAGTCCTCTCAAAAACAGCTGGTCTGTTATAGAATAAATAAGTCATGGGTACGTAATATACATCATGGGGACAGTAGTTAATAATACTTCATTGCATATTTGAAAGTTGCTAAGAGTAGATCTTAAGAGTTCTCATCATAAGGAAAAATATTCTGTAACTATATATGGTAACAGATGTTGACTAGATTTACTGTGATTATTTCACAATACACACAAATATCAAATCATTATGTACACCTGTAACTAATACGTGTTGTATGTCAATTATACCTCAATTAAAAACAAAACAAAACAAAACAGCAGTCTGGAAATGGTATATATGAACATAATAGGGAGAAGAATTATTTGATTTGTGCCTGCTTCTTGCTCTTAATTCTGAATTTTCTGAAAACTTGCTTTCTATATTCCCCTGCATTTGTATAGACCATTTCAGTTAGCCAAGTGGATTTTCATCTACTTGGTTAAACTGATCCCATGAGATACATAAAACAGAGGAGGAAACCAAGGTGAAGTTGGTAAATGATGGAAATACTACTTGAACCCTGGGCTGTGTTTATACAACTCAGTGGTTCTGCTATTTTTTTCTTAAAAAAGAAAGAAAAAAAATCATCATTTTATTTTATTGGCACTCACCTATCTCCACAATGATGTTTGTCATCTCACTTTTCTGGGACCTGAATGATCTGGAAGCAAGTATTTCTATTACAGTAGAATATGATAATACATCAGTGATGGTCTCAAAAATGACACCAAATCATAAGATATGTCATTCCTATGTTCTCAAGGAAGGGAAAGTTATAGGACATATGTCTCAGAAAGTAACTGAAAATTTAGCATTTCAGAGGAAACTTTCTGTTCCTTGAAATTCACTTACATGGACCTCTTTATTGCTTAATGGCATGTAAATGAATTATATCCTTTTCCATATTAACAATAATAAAAATTGCCATTCATGAAGCTAGACATTAACCACCAACCTTACAACAACTCCAGAATTAAGTATTAATATCCCTGATTTACAGGTAGAGCAATTGAGGTTTGGCCAGAATTCCTCTTTCAGCTCCACCCAACTGCTAAGTAGTGAAGTTCATATTCAAACCTACCCCTTTCTTATTCCAAAAAAATTATACACCTTCCACTGAACCACAGTTGCCATATTTTTTTCCACTCAGGGAGAAATAGATTTTTCAGGTGTTCATGCAGCTCATTTGCAAAACACATAGTAATATTTTCTAGAAGACAAGCCTGATGTAGATCTGTGTTCTATCTATGAAAACTGAGTGAAATACAGGTTCCCTTATCTGTCAGTGTCAGTGTGATGACCAGAGGCCCAAATGGGAAAGCTGAAAAACATAGAAGTTATTCCTATTGTCATTTGCTGAGGTGGCATTGCCATAAGTCCCATCCATCCACCTCTAATCGTTTTTAATATCCAAGTTTTTTAACAGTGTATCACATTTTTAAAGTAAGACTTCTTGGCTATGCCTCCAGAAGGGACCACAGAGGGAGTGGCGCACAAATGTCCTCAAGTTGATACTAACCATTTGTCTCATCATTCCAGAAGACATGTCTGATTTGTTTAGTTTCATTGCCTTTTCTCCAAAATTTAGTTTCTTTTTCCTAGAGACCGTAGTCAAAACCCTACCTCATTTTATATCTAATTCACATGAAACCCTCCCAATGCATTGTAGGGTTTAATATTTATCTACAGACCATATTTCAAAAAGATAGATAGATAGATAGATAGATAGATAGATAGATAGATAGATAGATAGATAGATAGATAGAATAATTCAGGAGCTTCTTGCACCTGAAATTTAAACCTGAGCAGTTGAGATAGACTCTCATTGATAGGGGTCCTTTGCATGGCACTAGAATTAGGGGCTTCTATTTTTACATGTCCTCAAACAAATGGTTAGTATTACGTTGGTGCAAAAGTAATGGCGGTTTTTGCAATTTTTTTAACCTGCAATTACTTTTGCACCAACCTAATAAATTTCAAAGGTGACCTTTTAAAGGCAGTTAGCCCCCCTTCACACACCCCCAATCTCTGAAAAAAACTATGGTTCCTTTCCCCAGTTCACATGCACCCACATTTTTGGCTATACATTCAGGGGACTCACAAAACCACTGAAGTTTCTAATCCTAGGTTAAGATTCCTGCTTCAAAGGGAGGCTAAGACAAAACAAGTCCCATTCTCATGTTAACATCAAGCCAATGAGTTAAGAGTTCTTCAAATGAGTGACCTACAAATGAGAAGGTTATACAGTGTGATGCTACGGAGTAGAGAGAAACAAGAAGGATTCTACTATCAGCCATCACAACAGTCACATTGAGAACTTGGGTATACACTCTTCTCTGCTGGAAGTCGTACAGTCCATTTCAGAGCGTAATGGTTTCTGCCCTCTTGAGCAGTTACCTGGCATGTTTGGAGAAGTGTTCTTTCAGTCAATCATTGCACAGATCAATTAATGCTTACTACGTGTCCATAACCAGGCTTAGGCAATATTGAAGATTAAAAGATGAATAAGACACTTTGTGAGGGGTGTAAATGTCTAACTATTACATTGTTTTGTACACCTGAAATTAAAAAAAAAAAAATAGATGAATAAGACAACCCCTTTCCTCCTCCTTTTCTGCTCAGGCTTACTTCCCCCTCCTACAACTTTCAAAACAAGAAATTTGTCAATTCAAGTCAAATAAAACAAAGGCAATATTGAAAGTTAAAATATTTTCTCACCTATGGATAAAGTCATAGAAGAGTTATTCTTGTCCCTTAACCCACTGCACCTAGCAAGGTGCTATGAAGAGAGCGGAAAAAAATTGATTGAGTTGAACCTGTGAAGTAGAAGTGGGCATGGAAGTCAAGGTGGACTATAGTGCCTATAAGCGTTGAAGAGATAGAGGCAATTGACCTAATTGATCACACCCATAGACCTGGTTATATAGATGATTATGTGGTGCTGTTTATTCTTCTTCAACAGCAGCAGCAACAACTATTCCACAATTTATGGGACATTATATAGATGCACTGTACGAAGTAAGTGCTTTATGTGCGTCATCTAATTTATTGTCTGCAACAACCCTGAGAAGTACACATAAATTGTTTTAATTTTTCTGAATTTGCAGTAAAAGAAACTGGCTAAGAGAATTTAAATAGGTTTGCCAACGTAGTCAAGATACAAATACTCGAATAGAGATTCAAACCCAGAGGCATCTGACCCAAAGTCATTGCTCTCAACCATGCCACTGTAATATTTTTCTACCCTTTGTGGAATCCAAAGGGAATGCAACATCAAACAGGTCTTTTTTATTATTATGAATTGAGCATGGGGGAAGAAAGTTTAGACATAATTAAGAGATACCTATTCAGTATATGAATATGTGTGCACACAGGCAGGTGTGTGAGCATGAGGGAGTGAGGGAAAGATAATGGTGAGATGAATGCCAATAGCACAAAGGCTGTTAACATCTAGAGGTGAGTGAAGTCACAGAAATGAAGTGACAAAAAGGAGCACAGGGATGTTACTCACACAGGCACGTGCAAAGACACATCTCATCACTCTCACAATTGTGCCAAATGATACTCCCTTCAAAGGATAAAAGTTGTGGGCATCTTAACTTCCCTGAGAATGGTCATGTGGAGACTCCTCTGAAATACTTGGTCAACCGTGAGATTAAGGTCATTCACTCCATTTATGCGGCCAAACTATAGCAGAGAGATTGTGACTATCTCCATCTTAAAGACGTATTTTCTAAATGAAGGCGCTCTCCAAATGTCCTCCAGAGACACAAATACACAAATAACACACTCACGATTTCCCCTTACCACTGGATAGAAGCCAATCCTTCCTATCCTTTAGAAAATGATTAATAAATAATATTTAAGAACAGGTATCAGAGTCCTCTGCTAGGAAATGATCCAGAAACCCCAGGATATTAGAGAACACAGTTCACAACTAGAGTTGAGAGAACAAAGGAAACATTTTGTTTAAGGATCAAACTGCTGTGTCTTGAAAAATACTGATTGATAGATTCTAATGCATCAAATAGAAAACTGTCTTCAGCACATTTTGCCCTTTCTTGCTCCAAGTCCCATCTTTGGGCCCCAAACCCTTGGGAAAGGCTCAATTCCGTACACACTGTTCTAACTTCATAACATATTCCTTATTTCCACAGCCTAAAACTGAAGTCATAATTTACTGATTTTGTCTTTAAGTTTCTCTCCCTTCTCAATACCACTGTGCATATCAAATTACTGTGGAAACTAAGGAACTATAGAGAAGTTGGGGGAAATATTCATTTTAATGCCAGACTTAAAAAAAAGCTTCTAATCCCTGGTAAACCCCCTCAGGAGTGATAATGGTAATAAAATGATTTCTTAGGGAATTCCTTAGGAAAGAGCAAGTCACAAAAATTCTAATGGTAGTCTTATGTCTTCTCCGTGCAAAATGAGGCACCTCTGCCAAACGTCGGGCTCCTCATTTATCAGAGTTGGCAAAAGGTTCCAAAGACCTCAATTTTTTTCTTTCCACTTCCTAAAATAAAATATAATCAGTGATAATTAACATCCTTTGTCAATGTCTTTCTTCAATCCTGAGGGTAAGCTTCTCACTCCCCTAGCTCTGTTGATGCCACGTGTACCGATTTGAAAAATAACTCTTTGTTTGGATATAATAAGTAAGTTATTACATGTTCAATAAGGATCAAAATGCCTATTAAAGCCTACTTAAGGAATAACAGCAAGTCATATAAATTGCATAGCTTTTAACTCTCAGTAATTATGTCATTTGTAATCAATTGCCTTTTTCATTAGACGCATTATTATATTCTGTAGCTGGTTTCTATTACATAATTGTTTATCCTCAATAAATATATTTTAATAAGCAGTTGTATTTATATTCCATGAAATAACAACCTTAATTAATCTAAGTTGAATACTCACTTGGGAACTTCAAAGTCCTGCCAAACATTCTATAAGCATGATTCACGTCAAGTTGAATAACAAAAGATGTGCAATGTGCTAAAAAGTACATATTACAATAACTCCATTTCACAGGAAGGTTGTGGAGCAGCCATTTTTCGTTTTTAAGTCCTGTGACATTTCAGAGAAGAAAGATACACTTAAGAATTCATGAGAACATCCCTATTGGTTCTCTATCTGCTGCTTAGCAGGAATGTGTCACTAAAACAAGAACCATTTTGCTTACTATTTCTGTTCTTTATACAACCAAACTAGACAAAGCTACTTTATAAAAGAGAATGGCTTTTACCACATAATAGTTTTGAACAGCATCATTTTAATAGAGTTAGCGGTAAAATATCAAATTTCATTTAACAGAGAAATGTTCACCAAAGGCAAAAGTACATGGTTCATTTTTCATTTCTCAAAATGGTTAGACTGAATTATCCGACTGGCAAAACAGATCAGAAAACAGTTTTTCTGGTAACCAGAATGACTTTTCCCAGACAATCCTAGGAAATTAAAAATTAATTCCAAAAAAAGACTTTTTTTAAAGAGAAAGAGAGAATGCAGTAACTAATTTTCATTTTTTATCAGACAATCAAACTCCCCTTTTTGTGTTGCACTCTGAAGAAGTTCAGGACATTATGATGACTATTCTAGAATTACTGAACCAAAAAAATATATATGTGTCAGAGATATCCCTCCGGGGAATATACTTTAAGTTCATTTGATATGTATCATATATACATTGACTTAAGCCAATTAAATGCAACTGATGGTGAAATCGGCCTTTGGGCCTATGGAGAACCTTGAAAGAGTGGACCAAATGACCAAGGAGCATGAGATGACCAGAGGAAGTTTTGCCCAGGTGTGAAAACATGACAGATCTTAGGAACTGTAAGGTCTGGGCAGAGCATAGGAGGGTGGGCAAATCCTTTAGCTCTTGGAAACTCATTTTTAATAGAGGGCATTTCTGGAATCCCTTAGTGCATGTTATGATTGCCTTTCAACGCATATTTTTAAAATCTCTAGAACCATCAAATAACTTCCAGTGATTTTTGTGAGGTCATATTAAGGTTAGCATAGAAAGAGGACCACCCACATAGCCCAACTGGCATGTCTCTCTTCAATTTTCATTGTCAAAAGGACAAAGGAACTATTTTAATGAAGTGTTTTTCAGTTGTCTTTTGTTTCATATTTTATACAGGAAAAAGGGAAATGTTTCTTCAGTTCAGGGCATCTGAATCATATTTCCAAGGGGACAGGCATTTTCAGGACAATGAGTCCTACATTATAAATAACTTTCAATAAATTAAATTGTAGTCTGGGCTTTTGTTTTCTTCCTTGGAAACATTTAGCCTTCAGAAGACTTAATTGTTCTTCAAGATAAAAAGACAGTTGCTTCTAAATTATATAAGGCAATTGGGCATGTGTCAGTTACAAAGTGGTGATGAGATAATATGGTACAGCATACTTCAGCAAGAAATTCCATTGAACCAATGAATGTAAATGTATTCTAGCTCTCTGCCTTGTGTCAACTAATCCAACTTGCAAAACTGGACAATCTCTCGATTAGCAGCTTGAAGACCATAATAATCCTTGATATAATCCAATCTCCCCACATGTAGACTGAAGGAGATAAATGAGGCAGTTATCCTCATAATCAGAGGCCAGAAAAGGAACTGGTATTGCGACTGTCAAGGTATTTCATGTGAACATGTGTAGGCTCTTCTTCAGTTAAGTGTTCATTTTTCTATTTACTATTCATCAGATATGACCCAGCATTCCACAAAAAGAAGCAAAATAAATTCAACAGTCTGTACTTTCCTAGTTATACATCATCAAATGAATGGAGTTAGATCACATTTATAAAAAACAGAACTCAGACTTGCCCATCTTTCTGAGTTCTGAAAGAAGGTGATTTTAAGAGCATCTCCTCAACAGTTGGGAATTTCTCTTACAATCATGCCAGAGGAGGGTCATTTTCAAAAAAAAAAAAATAATAATAATACACATGCACACACACACATAAAACCTATCATGGCAGTAATTAATACAAAATCAAATTGCTTATATTGAGATTTCAGGAATTAAAGGGAGAAATATTTTAGACTGGGGCCTTTCTCTTACTCTTCAAATGCTCTCAAAAAACACAATGTACATAGAGGCCTACTTATAAAATCAGCCATAATTAGGGGCCTCTAAAAGTAAGAGAACAGAGAGAAACACTGAACTTATTCTTCCCTTCTGCAACCCAACCGAATTTTACATCTGTGTTATTGTTTCAGAATATGTTTACAGCTAGTTTTTCCCAACTCGGCCCCCATTTCCCTTTCATGCCTATAACTCAACCCACTCAGAAAAGAATCCTTTTTTATACGGAGATTTAAAAATGCTGTTAGATATAAGTAAAGCTACTTTCTTAGGACGAAGAGCTAGAAGCACGAAGCAACAGCGTATAAAATCAAAAGGATGACGCCAGTTAGCTCCTAGCAGTATATGGAAAGAGAGCAAGAGAAATAGAGGAAAAGTCAGCCTTTCAGGCATTTCACACATGGACTGCACTCCCCCTGTCCTGTGTGGAAGCTACTCCTGAGCATGCCCGGCCTTTCTTAGTGGGGTAATTGGAACAAGGAATCTTGCTTTATCCATCTTCTTACTTCCAGCGGCACCTAAGATCTAAGACTTCAAACTTAACGAATGTTTGATAAATGAATGGACAAAAGAATGAAGAGACTGGCAAATGACATGAAAGAAGGTGAAGAGAGAGTTAGAATGGGAGAGAAAAGAATAAGACAAAAGTGCTCATTGTTCCTGCCAAGAAAAGGACAATATTCCCTGAAAACTAGGCAAGTTTTCTTGCAGCCGGGCCATAATGCACTTTCTACAGACAAAAGACCAGCACTGTATCCCCTCTTCTTTCTTCTCTTATTTTCCCTTCCCTTCTTTCCAAACTAGGGAAGTTTATAAAAGTATGTTACTGCATAGACCACTGGGCAAATAGCCAACTGTCCTCTGGGGAAAGCCAAACCTGATTCTCATTTTAAATGGATACTGATTTGATGGCCCTAGGTTACTGTAATCAGAGAATACCCATCGAACTCGAACTCTCTCAGACATGTCCAGAATTTGTGCACTATAGAACGTGGATCTTTTCAACCTGCAATTTTCAAGTCCATATAGTTATATGATTTCTGCTGTCAAAGTAGTACTATTACAGAGACATGTAGCACAGGACTCTCACCTGTCTTCTCTGACTTCCCTCAGCTATATTACCATCTCTCCTTCCTCTGAATTCCAGTAGCGCTGCATCTACAGTCTCTTATATCTTTCCATTTTCTATTTGGTATTCTTGTTATTCAGGGGCATGTCCAATCTCAACTAGAACCAAGCTAGTTGAGGGCAGTATCTCCCCAAAATTCTTCATTGTGCATTACTCCTTTGTTCCTCGCCATTAGAAGGCCCTAATAATTTTTTGTTTTGTTTACATACAAATAAGTACATATATTTTTATTGCACTTCAGTGAAACTGTTGGTCAAAAGAGCTCCCCACAAATACTTAACATCCCAAGATGTTTAGAATCAATCCCAAAAATGACCTCTCCTTTGAGTGCTCATTTTATGCTCTGCAACATGCTATGCACTTCATTTGCGTTTTTCTGTTTTAATCCCCACTGAAACCCTATCAGGTAATATCATCCTCTTTACAACTGAGAAAGCCAAGTCTTAAAGAATGAAGTAATTTTCCCAAGTTCACCCTGCTAGGGCATTGACAAAACTGGGTTTGAACCCAGGCCATCTGATTCCAAATTCGATGCTCAGATCCATTGTAGAATACTCTCTCCTGGTCACCAGAGGAAGACCTTCCAGGTACTTATTCTAAGAATCATTTCTTAGAAAGAATACAGGCGTAGTTTGTACACACACTGGCCAATCGCTATGATCTAAAGAAGCAAGATACTTCCTCACAAGAAGAAGCAGTTTCTTAAAGTCTCTAAAACTCCTCCTCAACAGCAGGAAGTGCTGGGACATTTGAAGGGAGAGTGACAGTAAGTCAGGTTTAAACCCAGGATGACCTGGAAGCCCAGATTGACTGCAGGCTCCTGTGATACCCAAAAGCCTATTGTGCTGTAAATTTATCGTCTGGGAAGTTGAGTTTTTTGTTTTTGAACAGGAAAAGAACTTCAAAGCTTCTGCTACTACTGGAATAGATCTTTCATAACCCAATTTACCCAGATTTATTTTTCATGAGGTACAAATTTTTTCTTCTAGGGAGATTACTTTTCAACATTTCCTTGTAAGTAATTTCCTTAAAGAAGAAATGCAATTAAATATCCAAGGCCTTGAGCGATTGTATAAAAAGGATCCATGCTTAAATGAGGATAGTCTACACTGAGGCTTACGATTAACATTGAAACACAACAGGTACGAATTATTACCCAATCTTTCATGCTCTAACGTGTCTTCCTGCTTAATTGGAGCAGTAAGTCCTAGGGTTTGCTGGGATTTTTTCCTGACTGACGTCACCCTCCATTCTTGAAGCAAGATACTTACAAAGAAATCATCAAGACAACAATGGAATATTCATTCATGTGCATCAACTTATGCACAGGTTCAATTTAGGAAATTTGCAGCTCTGGGAATCTTCCTTGCCTTCAGAATGCCCTGTGGGCTGTTGTTACTTTATTGTCCTTTATTCACTCTCTTGGGCTTTGGGTCAATGACATAACTAAGGTGCAGGGATGTTGGTGAAATTGTGAGAGGTTCAGATTTGTTTTGGTTCCCTGCGAGGTGGTTTTTTTTTGCCTACCTTTCTCTTCTGCCTTTGCTCTCACATCTATGAAACACCTGGATCATCGGGCTTTTTCAGTGGCAGAAATTGCCCTTTTTCAGAGTCCTTTTGGGACTCAGACCAGAGTCTCGAGGCTTGCCTCTTTGGGCATTTGAGGAGGGAGAGATTTTGTTCCCTGTTAAAGGACTTTGGGGGTACTGGTGAGCATGTGGAGTAATCATTTGGAGTCTGGGATTCTATGGTAGAATCTCTAAAAGAACATCACCCAGGCAGCAGCACAGACTGCCTGGGTGTAAGACGGGATTATCAGGAACTGTGTGAATACCATCAAAGGAAAAATGATCTCATAATAAATTAAATAATGTGATAATTCTTTAATGTTTACTATGGGCTGGTCACTGTTCCAGGGGCCTTACTTGTATTACCTCTTTTTATCCCAGAATTAACGCCTTGAGAGAAGGACTCTTGTTATTTCATTTTGCAAATGGTTTCAGTAATCTGCCAAGGTCACACACGTAGGAAGTGGTGGAGCTAAAATTCAAAGACCAAAGTAAAGGAGATGCTATGTTGGAAGTGTTATGTGTTTGATCCCTTTCGTTCACTGTTAAACTGACTCACTGAGGGAGGAAGGAAATAGATGAAGTTGGATATGAAGCGTTCTCGCTTGTTTCCCATTTTTCTTTTTGTTTTTTAAATTCAGAAACAGTCTCCTCCCTTTCCTTCTCAATAGGCTCAAATGTCTGAAAGAACTTTTACTGAAATGATTTATATTTTGTTTTTAGGAAGACTAGAAATTATCCGATAGCCAAGAAATAATAGGTTATATGTACCTCGAATCTCCCTTAACAAGGGGCAAAGTAATTGTCAGACAACACTAAATGGCTCCGCATAACATCAGTGTGAGGACAGATGTGCTGAACAAGGCTGCACTGCCCATCTACCTGGGAAGGATAACACACATTTAAGGGCACTTTTTGAAAGGCTGGTCACCTGTGTCCAAAAAAAAAAAAAAATAGAAGCTGAATAATACTGAATGTTAACTATAATTTTATATACATATATTAGGGTCAAGGGATGTGGAATACAGCATAGGGAATACAGTCGATGGGATTGTAACAGCTACAATGTTAGAGGGATAGTAGACTGGGGGAGGTATCACTTTGTGAGGGGTATAAATGTCTATTGGATTGTTTTGTATACCTGAAACTAATAAAAAAAAGTAATAATCAATTAGCAAGTGTTAACTAGTCCCAAGTGCCAATAATTTGAAAGGTCAAAACTCAAAACATTGGAGTTTGGAGTAAGGAAAGTTTTATTAATCAAGAAGGTGCCACCCCAGAAGATGGGAGACCTACTCCTCAAATGCATTTTAAGAAAGTACAGAGTTCAGGCTTCTTTTATGTCAAGGGAAGGGGAAATGGGAGGGGCTGTTTTTACAAAACTCAAGAATTCCTCTAATGATTAGCGTGTCTAAAACAGGAGCTATGAGCCATGAGAAGCTGAAGGCCATGGGAACAACACGGGCTTGAACTGGATGGAGTCAGAGAGACCAAGCATTTTACTGTTACACAAGTATTATTAGAATCCTTGTAAGTACAATTCTAGTCTTTAGGATAAAAAGGAAAAAATATCTAGAAAGGAAAAAAAAAGAAGGGAGGGTGAGAGGAAGGAAAGAAGAAAGGAATGGGAGAAGGTAGGAAAAAAAGGAGAAAGAGAGGAATGGGGAGAACTCTCTAGCATCATCCAAAAAAAAGAAATCCCTTTTCAGTTCATCACTCCTTCCCTCACTGAAACTCACTCTGAAGAAATCCTTCACTATTTTTATATATTCTATTGTAATATTACAGACTTTACATACATCTTTGGTTATTAATGAAGATAGGTAGAAAGCAGATGACAACAGATACAATTAGGCTTTCATCTTTAAAGACCAGCATAGTGTCTCTGAAACCTTGTGTATTAGCTAAACAACTACTGGTCACCTAGAAAATCCTATTCACTAAATTTTTATGAAGACTTGCAATACAATTTTTAATCATCTCCTTAACATCTAATGATTTTTTCCTTCTCTGGGAATTATCAGTATTGACCCAAATTATACCCCAAGGAATCTGACAAAGAAAGAATAAATGACAAAATATGTCCTATACAAGAAGACAGAATGCAATTTGAAATTTAATATTTTGTGCTCTCTTGCCCTATGACAAAAAAGTCAATATTCTTCTTTCTATTTACATTTATTTCCCGGAAACCTCTTCTCTAAGGTTCAGTTTTAAAATACTATTTTTAATCTGTTAAGGGTAGCCTAAAAATGAGTCTGATAGGAAGACCATACAGTCTTATGAAACTTGGATTTTATCCAGAAGCACCAATGTTCCTATTTGCTCAAGACGGCCCTAGTTTATCTCTGTGATCCTTGTGTAATAATTAATGCCACATCCTTTCACTCCCGAACATGTCCCAATTTGGATGTCTCATGATTACCTAGAACTTATATCTGAATATATATATATATATAAACATTTTATATTGAAGTAGACAATGCAAATGCCTTGGACATAGTACTTGTTATGATCTTACTCAAGTTATTACCTCTCTGAGCCTCAGTGTCCACGTTATAAACTAGGAAATACAAGTATTCCCTTAAAGTGTTGTGTGAAGATCCAAAAAGACACGGTCTATGAAAATGCTTTATAGAATATAAAGCTCTCACAGTTGTTGGCAATCTTTATTGCTCTAGTTTAGCTTTCCATAAATTATGTGGAAAAAAGAATCAAGAAACTACAAAAACCACAGACCTGGAGAAATATAACTTCATAAGAATAGTTGAATCTGTCTTCAGACTGGAACAAGAACAAAAGCTTTTATGTTCAACTTCTAAGTCACCAATCTGGCCACTCAGAGCCTAACAAAGAATAACGAACACATGCACAAATTACTGAATGTTGTACATGCTATATATTTTATATAATTGATATCTTTATTCCGAAAAGAGTGCTTTAGTTCAGATTGGGAAAATAAGGCTAAGTCAGGAGTTTTGTTTTTTTTTTTTATCAAGATCACATCTCTAAAAAGAAGCACAGTTTTATCTTGATCCCCTTCCGAATGCATATATGAAAGAAACCCATTTGTCTAAACCCTATTTCTGTGATGTGATAACATGTAATTTCCTGATTACGCTTGTATTCAGAGATTTAAATTATTGCTACATTAAATTAATCTGAAAGAATGAAATGAAGGTGATCCCATTATTACTTTCTACTAGGTATTTTCCCCAGGTTATATTTTAATAATAGATTTAATGAGTAGTGCTGTTTAGGGTACTTTAAAGAAGGGTGTAGATGTTTATTTCTTCTCATCTGCCTTGAAGACTTTAATATTATGGGGTTTTGTTTGTTTGTTTGTTTGTTTGTTTTGCCATAATCCCTGGGAATTGATTCCACTAAAGCCAGAGAAATAAACCCATCTATTTAAATTCGGATTATGAAAGCTCAGTGTGTTCTGTGTTTCTTTTCCTGTTCAAACAGGTTCGCAGATAGGTGGCTTATCAGTTTTCTGAAGGGGTTGCTTATTTATCACAATCCAACAGTACAAGTCATTATGATCCTCTGTTAGCCCATTGGTGCTCCTAGGATCCTCTGAGCAATAAGTGAACCACCACAAGAAAGGCCCAACTTGCTTTATTTTGGCCAGCAGGCCAAATTTAAGCCACTGATCAACTTGTTTTAAAAATAAAAGGCAAACAAACAAAACAAAATGAAAGACTTGAAGATCATGAAAACATGAAAACAAAATTTCTTCTAAGAAATTTTAAAATTATTTATTTTGACCTCCAAATATTTTTGTTATTTTATTTTGATCATGAATTCTTTCTGCTCAAGACCAGAGCAGTAAATTTGGCTCCACTATCCCAGAGAAGAGAATTTTTGGCATTGAATCATAATTTTCAACAACATAAATCACAAAATAATTTTCCAGTTCATGTCTACCCATTCGATAGGTTAGAGAGGCATTTATTTTTAAAGTAAATCTAGGTTCCTTATAATGAGAGGTGGTAATACTGCATGGTAAAGAATCAGTTTGAGGATTAACCCACTAAGCGAGTAGCTTATGGTGAGCAAACTGGCAATTTGGAAATACATGAGACTCTTAGAGTTTATACTTAGTGATTTTTCTGCTATCACTGTTGAGTTGACAGGAATCAAAAACTTTTTGAAAAAGATACGCAAATATAGGTTCCAGGGACTTAAGCCAGCAATGATACTGGGAGTAAACCTAGATTCCCTTTGCTTCTTCATTCCCTACAGCCCTTCTACAAGTTCTGTTGATTTTACCTTAGAAGTAATGTTTGAATCCATCCCTTTCTTCTCTATTCCTCCTGACACTCCTCACAGGCACTTAGAAATCACTGCCACAGCTTCCAAACAGTTTACAAAACGCTGGTTTCTTCAACCTCTAGTCCAATGGTTTTTCAAACTATTTTTAACTGTAGAAACCCTTTGTTAAATTTAAATTTTGATGTGAGAGTTCAATATGGAAAACAAAAGATGCTTTGTTCGAAGGAGGTTCAGCAGAACCTGGGTCAGAAACTACATTGAAAACCAAAGCTCTGCCCCAGTTCATTTCCAATCTTAGTATGCATCGGGAATCATCGAAGAGGCATAAAATACATACTTCCTGGCCTGCTCCCAATGAGTCTGGTCAGTAGCGCTGGGATTGGTCTCAGGAATCTGAATTTTTGATAAACATCCCCAAGTGATTCTGATGCGTATGGTTCCAAAGCCATGTCTGAGAAATACTGCCAGTTCTATCTAACCTCTACATCTTAATTGTGTCACTTCTCTACTTAAGAAACCCACTGGCTTCCTAAATATTACCTCACATGTATATAAGGCTAGACTCTTCAAAATCTGACCACCACCTACGTCTCAAACTTTCTCTGAGCACACTTCCAGTAGACCAGGTTTGTCATTCTCCCTTGAGTGTGCTCTTGCCCTTTCGTACCTTGGTTCCTTTATACATTCACCTATCATTACCTAGAAATATTTTCTACCTGGGATATTCCTACAGTTCCTTTAAAGTCCAGTGTAAATATTACCCTCTCTATAAACCATTTTATGATCTCTCCACTTCCAGAGTTAATCAATCACTTCCTTTTCTGGGATGTTCAATTTATGGCAGCCTTTATAAATTGGTATCAAAAAAATCCCACTATTTATTTATAAGTTAATCTCCTCTATCAGACTATGAGATCTTTGGAGCCAATAGTATCTTCTTAATCATCTGCATTTCCATGGCGTAGAAAGTTTTGGTACATGGTAGGAGATCAACAAATATTTGCCAATTATGTCATCATTTGTGTCACATGGTAGGACAACAGATAAAAACACTGGATATGAGTTCAGAAGACTTGGATTGCTTTGCTCTCCCACCACCTACTAGCTTTGTGAACACATAGAAAAATAACTCTATGCCTATAAATCTGATAACTTAGATGAAATAACAAAAGTGATTTTCTTGAAAATCACAACATTCCAAAACCAACAATGAAAAAATAGGAAAAATATGTGTATGTAGTCTAATATCTATCTACATATCTATGAATAGACTTACATCTGATAAGGAAATTGAATTTGTAATAATACTCCCACAAAGAAAATTCAAAGTCAAGATAGTTTTGCCAGTGAATTATATCAAAGATTTGAGGAAGAAATGATACTAATCTTGCACAAATTATTTCAGAAAATAGAGTTTTGTGGAACACTTCTTAATTCATTTGATGGCCCCAATACCAAACCTAGCTAAAACATTATAAGACAAAACTAAAGATCAGTAGGATGGGATATACACAAAAATTCTTAAAATATTTGGACATCAAACCCAGCAATATATAGAAAGGATAACACGTTATACCTTTGGTAAGGTTTGTTCAAGGAATGCAAGATTAGTTTACACTCAAAAAATTAAAACACACATTATTAACACATTATTAACAGACTAAAGAGAAAACTATATGGATCACTCAGCACACGTACGAAAAACAAATTTGACAAAATTCAAAACCCATTCAACATTATAAAGTCTTTGAAAAATAGGAATAGAAAGACATTTTATGAATCTGACAAACAGCATGAACAAAAACCTGCAGCTGATATAACTAAGATTGAGGAAAAGGCAAGAATGTTTCCTTTAACTGTTTCTACTCAACACTGTACTGGCAGGGTAAGGGAGAAAGTGAGGGTAGGGGCAAACACAGGAATGGAGACATACAAAGTGTTTATAAATGCTAAAGATGGATAACAATTGTTGATAACCATTAATTGTGTTGTGCACTTACTTTTATGTATATATGGCATTTTCCATAATTGAAGAACAAAGTACTGCTCTATAAAAGGATGATTTTTCTTAGTGCTGTCCACTACTCCACACTGCCTTCATAAATGTTTGAGCTGGGTTTTGAATGATGGAGAAGGCTATGCAGAAAGAAAGGGAGGACAGAAAGGGTTAGGAACAGAACAGAAACGAGAACAGATTTCTCTATAAGATAAAAGTTGATGCCTTTTAGAAGAGGATATGAGATGTGGAAGACAGAGGAAGATGTAAAACATTTGGAAAAGATGGGTTGAATTCGATCCTGAAGAACCTTGAGAGCCAAACAAAGAATAATACAACTTCTTTTTTCTTATTCTCAGCCCCACCTGAATCCACCATTGAAGTATTTATTGAGGACCTCCAAAGCCTAAAGAATAATTTAGATCAAACAGAGTAACAGCAAATATCATTAGAACAAAAACAAACATACAAACCTCTTCCCCGAGAGATTTTTCAGGGTGGCAAAAACCAGATTAATATCTCATCTGTTACAAGTAATTTTTAATTCAACAATATTTCAGTATAATCAAAATTTGACCTTCCTTTGGAACTTACTGTTTTTGTGACTTGTGGAAGATATAATAATGTCAAATCCTAGCAGATTCTAGAGTTACCAGGGTTCAACAGGAGAAAGAAAGTTGGTTTATTCGGAAGAAGTTTCAGGCTAGATAGAATGGAGATTGAATTCCATGACTTCCTTGACATAAACTTAGATAGTTATTTAACTTCTCCTTGGGTGTAAAATGGAAATGATAATGGTCCCTCAAAGTCTGGCGTACTTAAATGAGGTAAAAGAGCATATGGAAAGTTAACATCAGGGACTTAGCACAGTGCCTGGTCCACAGAAATCTTTCCTTTCCCTTTGATCCAGTGTCAAATATTCTGATTCACTAACACATCTGAGAAGCGGCTTGCCACACAGCTGCCTCCCATAAGGAATAGTACGACATATTGATGGCAAAGCACCCCATCGACCCCCACTTGTTTTTCTTTTTTTCAGATGTCCCCACTGTGCACACTTGCCCCCTGTACCCCACTATGAAAGGCCAAATATATCCGCAGGCCAACGGGAAAGTCCTCCCCACTTCCGATACCCACTCTAATGCAATGCTTGCCAATCAAAGACTCTCTCTGTATTTCTTCTTGTTAGTCTATAAAACGTACCCTCCTTGCTAACACCTTTGTCCACCTGCCGAAACAAAAGTGAACAGATGAGTTCTTTTGACGCAGGTTTATGCATAAATAGCCTCTGTTCATGTTGTCCCCTAGGATTGTCTTTGACACACTGTTTTCTCCTGGCTCTGACAATGGAGCTACCATGCGGAACACCATGTCATGAAGCAAGCTCTCCAGGATATTATTCTTTCTACCAAAAGAGGTTCTGAAGGCAAACAAGTTTCTGAAGTTTGTTTGACACTGAACGCTACATGGGTGCCCACACCTTAAAGCCTCACACTGGAATTAGTATATTAAAGGCCTGGGGTGAAAATCTTTCTGTTTAAGCTTCCACGTTTCAGTTTCTTCCATACCAGGGAGTCCTTCTCCCCCACATCTCACTATAGTAAGTTAGTCACCAACCTCTTCATTCTGGGGTCATTGTCACATGACTTAGTAATGCAGCCAGAGGCTATTAACTAGCTAACTAGAAGGACAGGGGTGCAGACAAAAAATAAAGAAGAAAACAAGAGAAAGAAGAAAAAGGATTGGGGGCATGGTGAAGACAATAAAATGACTCAAATAGCTCGGGCATCCATGGGAACAAATAATATACTGGAAGAAACTGTATGTCTTTTCATTCAAAATCCTGTCAGGTTCAGGGATACTGCATTGAAATCACTGAAATGTCAGTTATTTTATTGCAGCAGCAGTTCAGTCCCCTCCCCTCAGCTTTCTTTTGCGCTAGTTTTTGGTCATCCTTTTGGCCTATGTGAAGATAAATTTTAAATTAAGGCTTTAAAGTTGTCTGGCTTTGAAGAGCACTTAAGCTTACAAAAGAAATAAATTGATACATTGCAGTGTCAAGCTAAATAGATGATTTATTGACACTTTTTCAGAATTACTGGAGGTTATTTTTTGTGGCATGTATCCAAATGGAATAGCACCAACATATTTATATAGGCTCCAATTTCTACACTACTCCGATATATGACATGAAGTATTTTTATGGCATGTAACTTTTCCCTCTCAATGAGTGTTTGGTCATCCTTGAAGCTGCAAGTTGATCAGTATCTGAGTATTTGAGGAGTTGTACGTATATCAAGCAATGTGCATGGCTGAAGGCAGCCCGACAATTACTCTGCATTGTTCAACTTTGGACCAGTTTAGGAGGTCAGACAGCCGCCACGTGGACAGGTGAGTCTAAGTAAGAATTTTGCTAAGTTACAAGCTCATGCCCCAACAGAAATGCCGGTGTTGTTCCATTTAGGGCCACCGTGACTCTGTGCAAGTACTTTCCTGCAGAAGAGCGCTATTCTCATAGCTAAATCCAGATCACCAATTGCCAAGGCATTGGCCCATATGCATCAGTTTTTCCTAATTTTCACAAAGGTGCCAAATGAATGAGCAGCAGTCCAAATTCCTTTCATTCATTCACTCACTCTCGATATTTTTTGAGTACCCACTGAGTATAAGACACTGTTCTACTTATTGCAGAAGATAAAAAGGTAAAATAATGCAGTCCAGGGAGATTAAGCATGCACACAAATACAAAGTAAAAGAGGTAAAAGCAGCACACATTAAATATTAAGAGTGGGTTCCAGATTCGGGATCCCACCTCTGGGCAGTTCCCTTTATTTTCACTTTTCCTTGATCTCTTTTCCTTTCCTGCATTGCACATAATACCAGTCTCTTCTCCTAACTTTGCTCATCTCCTTCTCTTTTCTGTCTCTTAATTATTGATATCATGGATCAAGACATCCATGGCCTCAACATTCCTATTCTTGTCTCCTGTTGATCATACTTTTTGTCCCATAACAGAGGCTCTCTGTCTTGTGACCTAGCCCAGTGGTCTGTAAATTCTTTTCAGTAAATGGCCAGACACTAAATACTTTAGGTTTTATGGGCCAGTCTCTGTTGCAGCTACTTAACTTTGTGGGTACAGGCAGAATCAGCCATAGACAATACGTAAACAAAAGAGCATGGCTGTGTTCCAATAAAACTTTAGAGACACTAACGTTCATATTTCATATGATTTTTTAACACATTATGAAATATTATTTCTCTTTGGATTATTTTTTCCCAACCACTTAAAAATGTAAAAGCCATTCTTAGCTCCCTGGCCATCCTATTATAGGCAGCAGGCTGGATGTGATGCATGGACCCACATTTTGCGGATTCCCAGCCTGGAGGATATGTAGTGTAGAGAACAGTCCTGAGCCTGTTGTAAGGTGGGGAGATGTAAGCAAGGTGGGGAGATGAAAGGAGAAAGAAACGGTGATGGATAGGAAGGTATAATACAAAAATATGCTAGAAAGTTAAATCTTATAATGCCGTTGCACAGGGCTGAGGGGATTTTTAGGTATGGTAGCATAGGCGAACTTCATGTGACCTCTGGTAAACTTTTTCATAAAATTAGTTTAAATGTATATAGCAGAGAATGCTCATTGGTCATCAAAACTGTTGGGTTTTCTTCATGGTAGAGAAAATAGGATACATTTCCCAGCCACTCGTGCTGTTACGCTGTTACGTGTGGTCATGTAACTTGGTTGTCACAATGGAATGTGAGTGGGAGTTGAGTCACTTGAACCAGGGAAGTCCTCTCTGTCCCTATACCAGCTGAAGGTCATTAAAGATGGGGCCCCAGCAGATGGGGAGACACAAGTTTGAATGAGACTTGGTCCCCTGAGGACCACACGTGGGAGAGCAGCTCACTGACCAGGAAACTCTTCTGGACCATTATGTGAGCAGGAAATACAATTTTGCATTTGAACAATTACACATAGAAAGTTAGGCTCTGTGTCGCAGCAGCCAATGCTACCCTAATTAATATAGTTGTCAAGTGGAGAGCCATGTCTTATTAACCTCTGTGCTTCTAGCATCTGTCTCAGTGCTTGGTACATAATCATTGCTGATTAAATGACTAACAAACTAAAAGAAGGCAGCATTGCCATTTTGTATTCTCCCATCTTCCACTGAGCTCCTTTTAGCTTCTCTCCCACGTGGTATCGTTGCACTCATAATGCCACTTAGCTGTCCAAGTTTTCTGTATTACACTAACCTTTTCAGTCTCACCCAAGTAATATCATTGGTACAATATTTTTATTTCATTTTCTCAAAAACTTCTACTGATTCAGCTGAAGAGAACTGTTAAACTAATTGATGCTAAGGTATAAATGACTAAAATGGTTTATAGCATGACCATTAGTCACAGAATAAAAAACATATATTCATATTTTAAAAAGAAAAATGTATGCCTTAATACGAAAAATAATCAGAATGTTTTACATAAATGAAGGATTCAAAGAGCTATGTTTTGGGACATACAATATAGATGACTATTTCCCACCTAAATCAACCAGATGCAATTACAGGAAGAAGGAAAGAACTATAATATACCTAAAGTATCCAAAGAACAAGAAAACATAGTATCAGGTTTTCACTGTCCTTATGGTTCGGCAATTTCTATTCTAATCTTAACTCTCCATTCTTCATTTTCATAGACATGTGAAATTTTAGATTTTGAAAGGACTTGGATGTCATCATGTCCAACCTCTCACCTTTAACGAAATATATATTGCCATTATCAATAATATAATCCTTTACATAGTCAAAGAATTATATCCCCCAATCTTCTCTTCACTAGGCTAAGTAGCCCCAATTCCTATAGGAATTTTTTGCAAATATATTTTAATCCATTAATCTTTTTCATTTTTCCTCCAGTTGTTCACTCTTTCTCAGGTTACAGGGTTCAAAAGGGGACATGAGCCTCTAAATAAAGACATAACTAACAAAGCCAGCCAGCCAAGCCTATGTATAGACAGAGTTGAAAGCTGCCAGCCTGATTTGATTTGAGATGTAGAAAAGCTCCCGGTTCTCCTCTTCTCCAGCCCCACTCGTCCAACCAAAAATAGCTCCTCTATCTTGCCTGCCAAAGCTGATTTTCCCATCACTGGAGAGCCTTTGGGAAAGGGGACAGAGGAAAGGCAACTGATGTTTCTTAAGAAAATGTACTTGGCTCTATGCTAGATACATTATATACATTATTTTATTCAAATTTTACAAGTATCTCAAGAAGTTATTCGTGCATAAAACATAAAGAGGGCAGTAAGTATTCAGTAAAAGATAAGAACATAATCTCTCCACTCAGAAACCAAGGTTTGAATTCCAGCTTCAACATTTTTACTGGCTGTCAGACCTTAGCTAATTTGTTTATCCTTTCAAAGGCTCAGGCCTGACCTATACACTTTATTAGACCTACAGCACAGGATGTTGTGATGAAAAAATGGTAAGCCATATACATAATCCCATTCCTATCTCCTGACAAATACTTAGTACATTTGAGCCACTATTACTATTATTCCCATTTACAGATAAGGAAATTGAGAGTCAGACAAGTTAAATGATTTGCCTCAGGGCACAGAGCTAAGAAATGGTAGAGACAGAATCTGAACCTAACTCTGCCTCCAAAGTTTGTATTCTTTCCACTACCATTTCCAAAAGACTTTTCATAAGCTCATCTGAGTTAACCAGGAATAGTACATAAGTTCTGCCACCACAATTTTAGACTGTTTGACTGAGGGACGAAAGTATGTAGCCTTGAAATGATGTAAGCAAGCAAGGTAAGCTTTCAGAGTTGAAGAGAATGACTCAGAAGAAAAGTTTCCAAGAAAAATGTGGCTCAAAAGGGAGGAGAGAGTGAAAGGGCTTTGAGTGAGCTAGACTGTCCAGGGCCACTGGTTAGGGACACTGGAGACATTTGAAAACTGAGCACCAAAGGTGGGATAAGGCAGTGTTGAAAGCAGACTTCACCTAAGTCCTAACAGTCCCGACAGGAAATTGAGAGTTAGACAGTAGTTCACACTCTGACCTGGACCTGCTTTTGAAAGCATCTCAATTTTTCATATTTATACAAGAGAAAATTCTTCAAGTCAGGTAGTTTGTCAAGGGAAAGAAGACTAAGGGAAGCCAGAAGGTGAGTTTACTTTGTTCCGTTTCTTAGTGTTAACAATCAAAATTGAGTCTGTACCTTGAGTTGTTATTTGGTTATGCCTTATAGTATATGTAAACTCTATATTCACTCAAAGTATAGTGATGAGATTCTTGACTCCAGAGCCAGACATGTAGGAGTCAAATCCTGGTTCCTTCACTTTTAGCTGTGTGATTCTGGGCAAGTTACTTCACCCTCTGTGCCCATTTCCTTATCCATTAAATGAGGTTGATAAAAGCACCTACCCCATATGGTTGAGAAAAGGAATCAGTGAGTTAAAACAGATACGCAGGGGATGCCCAACAGATTTTAGGTGTTGTTGTTATTCTCTCAATCCTTACAAACTGAGACTGGTGATGGTTCAGTGGCTGGCTCAAGCTTCCCCCAGCTAGAAATTAGAAGGATCAGAACCCAAAGAGAGAACTTAAAGCTCCAAGTCTAGTCACCTTTTACCTCACCATGCTGCTTTTGTTACATGACAAGATGTGATGTGGAAGGAAAAGCTCAGTAACCTGGCAAATGGCATTTTCCAAATAACCTGAAATGTCCTTATGTTGCTATACAATCAAGGCTGGGACTTGGGGACCTGTCTTCACCCAGTAGCTGAATGGCCGTCTGCATGTGCCAAATGGTTACACTAGTGACAAAAAGTCAAAACATCAGCCTACTTGCTCATAAGACAGAAAAGAACAGATTAACTAAATGGGGAGGGCAAATGTACTAAATGTACTGTACAAATTATTTGTTGAACTATAACAGCTAATGGTACTTACTCATACTGAATGAATGAAGGTATTGCCATGATCTATTCTCCTCCTCACCACCACACAGGAACCGGGGTGGGAGTGGGCCATGTCTAAAAATTATAAATGCTCTCTTCAGATACATCAATTTCAAGTTTATGGTTGGGTCATTGTGTAGCCAAGGGAATGGCGATGAAAGCAAGAAGGTGAATAAAAGGAACTAGCGCAGCTCTACACAAAAATGTTAGGTACTAACTTCTTTGTGAAAGAAGCTGTCTTTCAAATTATGGGGCAGTTTCTTTTGCTCTCTATTACATACTTAACATTTGCTCTCAAAATGTATCTCTGTGTGTGTGTGTGTGTGTGTGTGTGTGTGTGTGTGTGTGTGTGTGTGAGAGAGAGAGAGAGAGACAGACAGAGAGACAGAGAGAGAGAGAGAGAGAGAGAGAGATCCAAGAGCTGTTGGCAGGACATAAATAAATAAGCATGCAAACATTTCTGCAACTCACAGTGCAGATACCTTGAAAAGGTGCATGCTTGGAGAGGCCCCAATCATCTCAACCCTTCAGGAGAACATGTAGTGCGAATGTCCACATTGAACTGTGCTGTGCAAAATCTGGAGCACTTACTAGTCTGGACAGATGAGATCAGAGTTCAGGGGGTTTAACTTTGCACACATGAAACTGTCATTTTCACAGGTCAAAACATGTCGAATGCCGGTCATTTCATATGGTTCAATCAAAAACATTGCTACGATAACAGAAATGAATTCCGAATTGAGATTAATCCCATTAAAGAAGAGGCATGATTTCCCAAATAGATAGTAGTGATTAGGGGGGGAAAAAGTGCTTCTGTTGCAGAAAAACATGAGACTGAACGTAGAAGACCTAGTTTACCTACTGAGATGTACTCATGATAGACCTTCCGTGAAAGGATTTGATAACTAGATGATTCCCTTGGACCACAGGAAAACTCATACTTGATATGATTTTGAATGTCTCTTTATATAATGAAATTTTCTGTTTTCTCCAAAACCATCATTATAGATTGTGTACATCTCAAAATGTGTATCTTTTGAGGAGATGTGGGAGGATGTAGAGTGGCTCATTATGACTATGAGATCCTGGATTCTCCCAAACAGTCTAGGCTTATAATCCCCAAAGGCAAGAAGAAATAAAGTCAGGTTAGTCATATTTCCACTTACCAAAATAAATGGGCAAATATTTTCTCTCTTCAGTTTTCTCTGGAACTTAAGTGTTCCTATGGGACCAGACCATTCATTGACAATGCTGTCCCTCACTAGCATCTGTCTGGCACTGACTTTATTAGAAAGGAAAGAGAGATGACTAGCAGGGCTGGAAATAGGAGCAGAATTTTCTTAAGAGATCTTCACACAATTTAAAAACAAGCTCAAACTTGATCATTCTTACTACTCAGCAAAGTAAACGTATTCAGTCAAAATTCAACCTCTTAGATGAAGGAGCCAACAATGATGGGTCTGCTTACATGCAGCAGATGGCTTGATTTTTGAAAAGCCCCAGAGAAATTTCCCTCAGAGAAAACTCACTTTTTCTTTGGAGCTGCTTTTGTCCAAAACACAAAAGGTTAACACAACCCATGGGTCTGCACATCTATTAAAAAAAAATCAACCCACATCTTAGAAGACCTGCAATAAGAGGTTCTTGTTCAGTGAAAGCTAGCACAAGCCAACACCAG
Organism: Rhinolophus ferrumequinum; assembly: GCF_004115265.2. NCBI lineage: Eukaryota > Metazoa > Chordata > Mammalia > Chiroptera > Rhinolophidae > Rhinolophus > Rhinolophus ferrumequinum. Next base: position 24,487,248 of record NC_046295.1, on the reverse strand, counting down.
CTAGTGCAAGGAGAATAAGGATTCCACGTGCAGGGGTAGTGATCCCCTTACCTAAACGGTGGAGAGAGCAATGAAAATTCTAGACTTGGTAATGGAGGAAAGCAGGCGTTTCCGGCTACCGTAACAGTTTTTGCAGTGACAGATCATCACTTTTGTGATCTTCTCAAACCCTGAAAATAAGGCTAACCAATTTGGGGTTTGCCTAAAGGCCAAAGACCTAGAACTCCAGCCAAGGTCAACATAGTGCTGGTAGCTGTGATGGCCACAGGCATGAGCAGAAATAAGGACGTCCACTGTCTGACAAGCACCCAATACCACAGACCTAATGCCCAAACCCCCACATCTGTCTGGGCTTTAGCTGAGCTTTGAAATAAAGGATTTAAAAAATCATAAATCATCTTCCTCAGACTGAAGGTTGCACAGGGCAATTCTTCGATGAACCTATGTGTTGACAACACTCTTGAGCATTTCACAAAAATATGTGGACAAAAATATACTCCCATGACAACTTTTATACATTTTTTTGGCACATTGCATTGTATTTTAAAATACTTATCTGTCCAATTTGTCAAGAAGATTCTTAAGAACAAGAACAATATCTTAAATATCTCTACATCACCTACGATAGAACCCGACACATACTAGAAACCCAGTATATGTTTATGAATGGATGGATGGATGGATGAATGAATGTTCAACTTTATAGCAGTGCTGAAAAGATGTCCTATCTTGATGTTAACTACTACACATTACTTTCCTTTTCCTTTAAAGATATGGAGAGCTCTGACCCCCAACAAGAAACAGGATATGCACATATTATATTCTAGCCTAAGATCCACGTTTGGTACTAAGTACACTGACAATGAAGGAAAATGCAAAAAATAAAGTAGAATATTCTTTTCCAAGACACACCCCCCATGAATAAAGAATATCACTCCATCTTGCTATAGTAAACATTTCAGCTGCTCCTGTGAGTGCCCCTATAATGTTTCCCTGCTTGGGGAAGAGTATCGTAAATGATACGAGGTAAAGGAAGGTCCTCAAAGGTAAAATAGGTTCATGATAAAATAAGAAACCAACATTAAGAACAAAGAATCCAGGAGAATGAATAAGCAGTTCGGAGATTCAGATTTTGCAGTTAAGAAAGTTCAGGAATGCTAGCCAAGTACAGATAAGACCGTGCCAAGGAAAAGTAATATCCAGTGAAAGCAAAAATTAAATTAAGTATTTAACTTTGCCTCCTCATATTGAACTTTTTGTAGAACTTTCAAAAGCATATTGGAGAGAAATTATTATTTGTTTTCTTTACTATATACTTTTAGAAAGCTGTGGTCACTGTCAGCAGTAACTGGAGGCATTACATTATTTAAGTCCATAGTAGAAATGTTGAAACTTTTAAAATGACCAGTGGGCTTGGCTATAGATACAGAAAGAAAAATAGTATTTTGGCTCTAAAGTTGATTGTATCAAACTATAATGATATCAACTGTGTATATGAGAAATAATATGAATGAAATATGTTAAGTGACATGTTTCCATTTCTATGCTTGTTGATCCTTTCTGAGGATTTTGGGGGAAAAACCAGAAACAAAAAAAAGTGAGGCTAATTCTGGATTGTTTTAATTTCTCCCTTAATATTTAATAGAGTCGACTAAATAGTTCATAGTTCCTACTTTTTCAAGCATGTAATTACGTACTTCTACATGAACTTGAGTTAGTAGCGACTGACTGCTTTATTGTTCATATCAACTATTTTCACCAAACGTGTTTCACATGGTGGCCCTAAACTAAACACAAATTTCAACACAGCCACACTAATCAAGCCTGACTATGTGAATACAAAATACAAGACAAACTTTAAGTTCAAAGGTGAATACATTCTGGGGATCTAAACTATACAACATGGTGATTATAGATAATAATACTGAATTGTATATCTGAAATTTGCTGAGATAGATCGTAAGTGTTCACACCACACACACAAAAGAGGTGACTATGTGAGGCAAACAATGTGTTAATTAACTTGTGATAATTATTGCACAATGTATATGTATATAGCAAAACATCACATTATACACCTTTAAAAATCATGTTGTATAAATATGTACAATTTTTATTTGTCAATCATAACTCAATAAAGCTAAAAAAACCAACTATAAACCTAAAATATGCTTTTGTATTAAATAACTGAAATTTACATTTGGGCTATTAACAATAGTATCAACAAAAGCAATCCAAAAAATAATCAGAAATATTTAGTGTAGTTTAAATCAAAGAAAAATTTGCAACAAGGCTATCAAAATAAATAAACGGCACAATGTGTAGGTAAAGGAGACTAGGCTTAGTTTATCTGTAATCCTGTGTTGTTAGCAAAAATTAACTCAGGCTAGATCTCTTGGATTAATGATAGTAAAAACTGGTAAAAACAATAACACAGAAAATAAGAATACAAAAATAGAAAAATAAAAACAAGAACAAACCAAGAAAATCCCTATCGAGAATGTGATTTAGAAGGCTGACACATTTTAGATAGCAAAATAAGTTATAATCTTGACTATCTGTTTTGTTGGGTTTTTTAGCATCTTTTATTAGAGCATTCAAAAGAATTTAAGTTTATTTACTCATACATTAGTCTCATGAGAAAAATATTTGTTAATATTGTCATTCCTCTCTAGTAATTGAAAAAACTTACATATGGAAATTGCTCTGAGAATCACCTAGGTCTAAAACAGACAAACAGTGGTCTCAGTCTTGAAGCAGTATTTTTTATTAAATGATTATATAAACTTGTTTGATTATATAAACTTTTATTGGTAGATTATATAAACTTGATTGATTTACCTTTTTTATATATACTGCATATCTTTTAAATGCATATCTTTTTATTTAAAACATTCTTCATCTAAGAACAAATCTAGATAGTATTCGAAGCTAGCATTATTAAAGATAGCAGGCATTTTTTCTGGGTTTCCACGACTCCTTCAGTATTGCTGAATAAACACTGGTAAGGTCTATGTCTTGAGGTGGCTGAATTTGAATGGAAAATTACTAGATTTATTATAATCGCTTTCAGACTTTTAAATTAAGCTGTCAATATTTTCAATTTATTTCACTATCATTTTAAATTTTTAATTAGATAAGCACTTCTATCTCCACTTGCTCCAGCTATTGCTAATTCAATGTAGTCACTGAATAAAGTCAGCAATGACTATTCCCCCAAATAAGCAAGAATTAAAGACACAATCCATAGGCAAAAGCTGATTATTGCTGGCTTATTTAACCCTTGGAATTGATCACAGTTAAGGCAGTTATTTAACCTAGTAACTCTCATTAACTTAATTATCCCACTCATTCTAAAACTATTCTTAACCTCATACCACTGCAACTTTCCTAAAATCTTCTAAAAATCTCACCCTTTGACCCAGCTTGTGTCTGTAGGCTGGCACCCTCTCCAATTCCCATGCAAACTAAGGTCCCGAGTCCTCACTACATTTGTCCTTAAACTGTTCCAGGAGAAAAGTAGTTCCCATGATGCAGCTTCTTCAGCATAATACATCTGATACAGATGAACACTGATATAACTTTCAAGGAAATTACATATATTTTTGCATGTGTTGGTCCTAGCTGTAATTTTCCATTTTGACTTCTCCATTTGTACACCTTTATAAAAGGGAGGACACTGGAGTTTTCACTGAACTATATATTTCAGGTTTCCTGTATTGATATTATGCAGAGAAGGATAATTGATGTCAGAATTTTTAAGAATTCAACTTACGTATTTTGGCAGGAAAAAAAACTGGAATTACTGTAGAGTCTGAAATTTGAGCTCATTCTCGGTCTCAATTTCTACATTTTAAAATGAGTGAGTTGAACTACATGTCTCTGAAATCTACTCTAAGGCCAACATCCTGAGATCATTTAAGACTTCTGATGAGATGAATGAGTTTTAAGAAGTTACTGATCATGAACCTCTCCCATGAGCCTTCACTCTCAGAGGTCTTACTGTCCTTATATAGTTAATTCCAATCATTTGTTGAGAGAAGACATGGTATGCAGAGAATGACTGATATTCCAAAATGTATTGATATCCGATTTTGAAAGGCATTTAGAAATAATTCTTACTTAAAGACTCAGGTTGTAAAACAAACTATCTTATAGCTTTAATAAAGCTCCTTAAAATCTGTTCTCCCTCTCCCTGAGTCTGCACGATTGATGCAGTCTGAGATCTGCCATGTTTCCCCGAAAATAAGACCCAGCCAGAAAATCAGGTCTAATGCATTTTTTGGAGCAAAAATAAATATAAGACTCGGAATTATTATATTGCATTATATATTATATTACATTATATTATAGTATAGTATGACCCAGTCTTATATTATAGTAAAATAAGACCTGGTGTTATATTAGTTTTTGCTTCAAAAGATGCATTAGAGATGATTGTTTGGCTAGGTCTTATTTTCAGGGAAACATGGTAGCTAAGTGCCTGGGCCTATGAAAATAATAGTGGGCATCAATTGATTCTAGTGTCATCTCAAAATCTGGGGTTCACTTTACCTTCCTGACCATCTTCATAAATAACTTATCATTGTGCTCTGCTAAAACATAACTCAATTTCCTAAAATCAGTGGTAAGCAATTAGTAAGCTTTCGCTGGAAGGGGCGGAAGTGGAGTGGGGAGGAAAAGGAGATAGAGGAGGAAGAAAGGAAGGGGAAAAGAACAAAGAACAATTGAAATAATCACACTCTTGTGTATTGCTGGTGGGAATGTAAAATGGTACGGCAGTTCATCTAAAATTTAACTCATAGAATTACTATACGACCCAGCGATTTCATTTCTGGATATATACCCAAGAGATTTGAAATCAGGGACCCAAAAACAGATATTTGTGCATGAAGTTCATAGTGGCAGCATTCACAATAGCCAAAAGGTGGAAACAAACCAAATGTCCATGAACAAATAAATGGATAAACAAAATGTTGACTAGCCATACAATGGAATATTATTCAGACTTTAAGAAAATGAAATTCTGACATGCTAAACCATAAATAAACCTTGAAAACATTACACTAAGCAAAAGAAGTCACTCACAAAAGGACAAATACAATATGATTCCACTTACACGAGGTATCTAGAGTAATCAAATTCATAGAGACAGAAAACAGAATGGTGGTTGCCAGAGGTTGAGAGCAGGAAAGGATGGGAAGTTATTATTTAAATGGTACAAAGTTTAGTCTGGGAAGACGAAAAAGTTCAGGAGATGGATGGTGATAATGTTTACACAGTATGAATATACTTAATGCCATAGACCGTTCACCTAAAAAATGGTTAAAATGGTAAATTTATGTTATGTATATTTTACCACAATGAAAAAATTATTCACAGCAGTATCAAAGTTTTCTTATTATTCATTTTTGTTTTCCTCATCTGGGAAAATTGAAAGCACACTCTATTTCAATGTTGCCCCATGGCAAGAATTGCCAGAAAATAAATTTGATGTTCTACACAATTTCCCCATGGTTTTAAAATGAGATGAAGGAAAAGAAAAGTAGTCATAGAATCCTTCACATGAGTCCCATGAATGGACTCAGCGCACACATTTAACGTGAAATAAAAACAGGCACCAGAATCAAACCCACTCTCACAATGAAGTGGGCACATTCATTTTTAAGGCTGTTGCCAATTTCATATGAGTTTGTAGTGTCAGAATACTGTTAGATTAAAAAAGAAAGAGGACCTCAGTCCAGGATTAGCAGTCAACGGAGTCAAATAAACAGGAGATAACATGGAAACTGAAATTTGAAATTCTGCAGCAAAGTGGTCCTGGACAGAATTCAAGAAATTATCCTGCTAAATTAAAAAGAAAGAATTTCTACCATGCTATTAAGAATGAAGGCGATGTGGAAATAAATTATCCAGACTGCCTTTCATATCAATTAAAATGCCTTATTGAGTAGGAAACTCTGCTCAGTTTGTTCATAGCCAAAGGCTAATAAAATCACAGGATGTCAGAGGAGGAGAAACCATATATATCATCTTATTCCATCACACCATTTTGGAGATAAAAGAACTGACAGAGTTTAAATGATTTGCTTCAAGATACAGAGTCCAAACAGAACCCAAGTCTTTGAATCTCCTGGCTAGTTCATTCACATTACACAATATCATTTAAATAATTACATAGAAAGAACAAGGATTAAGATCAGGAAAATAAAAATCCTGTTCAAATACAAAAGGGGAAGAGTGTGGTTGCTTTATTTAGTTATCATTTTGAAACTCTAATACTAAATATATTTAATGCACAATAGATAGTTCTAAAAAGTAGTGCCACAAAGGAGAAATGATGTAATGCTTGAGTGTGTACCTATAAATGATAACCTATAAACACAGACCTTTTAAGGATTCACTGTTTTTCAATACTGATATTTTATATCTTTTGTTTAAAAATCGATTGGAAAGGGAGACATAATGATATCTTTACCGTCTTGGATTTTGATTTTTATATTTAGTAACCCATTTATCGTAAATATACAATCAAAACAAAGAATCTGCTTTACAACGTCTTTTTAGAGCAGCTGTAAATTAGTGGATTTCTAACTCATTCCAGTGAAATTTCCCAATTTCCCTAAGGCATTTAAACAGAGTATGGAGAAAGTGTATGAGTGAACCGACAGCATGCGATTGTGTGTGTGTGTTACCTTGAAACTCTGCACTATGTCTTCTTCAAATGCTTGGTCATGCTTATTATCATTATAAATTCACTTGAAAAGGAAAAAAAATTACCTAGAGAATTAACTGTTGTACCCCAAACATTATTTAAAAGAAAAAAAGAAAATAGAATGTCCAAGTGGATCAGGAGCTATCAGAGAGCAGAGCACTCTAGCTGGCTTCATTCCAACATTAGCACGATATTCACATTGTCTGTGGAGCTTCACTAGGTGGAACACAGACATGGCATCTTCCACTATCAAATCTCAAAAGGTCTTCAACATAGGAGTCATCACCCTTATTTTACAAAGGCGAGGCCATTCATAATTTCACAGCTAGTTAATAAGAACCCAAGGACTGAAATCTAGTCCTTCTGACGCCTAAGACAGATCCACTCGTTTCCCAAAACATCTCATCCTCACATTAAAAAAAAAACAAAAAAGGATCAAAAAGTCTTACAAGTTGGACAATATGTTTTCACTATAGGCAGGTTCTTTTAAATATTGATTTCATAGAAAATCTGACAGAAATCAGATACCAAAAAAATGGGTTTTTTTGTAAAAAACGTTCCATGCCATGGAAAAAGTTACCAAAAAAATTCTAATCTGATAGGTGTGATCTCACTTCACGTGTCAAGTTCAGACAAGTTTTGCACCTTACATAGAAAAGTTGGATATTTAGAAAATGTGGATATTTAAATAAAATGTCTCTTAACCCTAAAATATCTGCTGTTGACTAGAATTCAACAAGAGCTAGTTTGAGCAGTTAAATGGGAATATATTACTTTCTGGCATTAAAGCTTTCTTCTCAAAGAGGTTTCCATCTCTATTCCTCTCCCTCAGTTCTGTTTATTAGTTTTTTGTTTTTTCCCTCCAGTAACTCCCTCAAGCAGTTCTAAGACTTTTCCTCTATCATACAACACTCTCCCTCTCTCTTCTTCCGATTCTACGGTTATAAACAAGCTTACGAAGAATCTTCCAAGAACCTGTTCAACAGTGGAATTTTCCTCATTTGTGGGGTGGCTGCCAAATCACTACCAAGTTTCACGTGCTGTCCATCCAGGTTCCTGCCTCATGCCCCTGCTGTCCCTTCACAATATCTTCCCTGGACACAAGCCACTGCTTCCCTTGTAAACCACCTTCAGCCAGGGCAAGCAACAACTGGACCAACAAACAAACCTAAACATGTGTCTATCTGTAGAGCTAAGACATCAGCCATGTCAGGAAATGCAGTGAGTCAGAAAACCCATAAAGGTTATTGACTTATAGTGCATGGCTGAAAGGAATGTTTCTGAGTGTCTTACAGGTGCCAGGTACCTAGCCTTGACAATTCTGTAAATAGGTATTTCCTCCATTTTACAGTTGTGAAAACTGAGGCTCAGAGGTCCTAGAGGGCCCAATTTTGGCCAGTCTCTTTAAATGGAGCCAGCCTACCAGTGGAAATTATAAAAGACTTGCATAGCATTTCAGTGTAGGGTAAGAGAGTCAGTCAGAAACCACCTCTTGCCATCCATGAAGGCACCCTGCTCCTCATTCTCTCGTCTCTCCTGATTCTCTGACCCACCATTTTTCTTCATTTTTCTACTCAACAAATTCACCACAGGCTCCCTTGTCTGTTAATCCCTTCTGGCTAGACTACCTTAGACATTCTTTCATAGGAAATTGCTATCATGATTCACATCCCACCTTTCAAAGATGTGTTAGCTAGGAAATCATGAAACTGGCCTACTTACTAGCTAGTACATGTCAAACTGCCTTCACTTTGTTTTCTTACTTTAAATTCATAAAACCCACTATCAACAAGATGTAACTCTGAAGAAATCTCTTTAAAGACCTCATGCAGGATCTTTAGAAAGTATTATATATATACACTTGTAAAATTTTAAATAACTTAGCTTGTAGAAACAAAAAGTAAATGGAATTTAAAGCAAATTCATTACATTTGGTGACAATTTAACTGAACAATTATGTATATAATAGTTGTTTCCACTGCTACATTAAAAAGAAAGAAAGGAAGAAAGAAAGGAAGAAGGAAGGAAGGAAGGAAGGAAGGAAGGAAGGAAGGAAGGAAGGAAGGAAGGAAGGAAGGAAGAAAGAAAGAAAGAAAGAAAGAAAGAAAGAAAGAAAGAAAGAAAGAAAGAAAGAAAGAAAGAAAGAAAGAAGAAAGAAAGAAAGAAAACGACCTTAAATGTAGGTAAACTGACTGAAGGAGAAATTTGTATTCTGCATTTATTACCAGATGAGTTCAAATTACTTCTAATCCCCCTAAAATCTTGGTTATTGACTTGAAGTTTTAAAAACAGAATAGAGACTTTATGAAAACAAAATATTTGAATGAGTAGTAAAGATGTTTATATTTATATATCTACAACTCATACTACCTTCAATATAGACTAGATTAAACTAAGGGCCCATCTTGCAACTGTTTCAAAATAGGCTTAGTGAAATGTGTTACTGTGGGTAAGGGGGATGAGTAGAGAATGCTATATTTATAAACAAAATTGTTGACTGAGACTGATATAGACACCAGGTGAGAGAAAAAGTACAATAATTTTAAACGTATCAATGAGGAATATACATATACATATACTAAATTACTGCAAATATAACTGGACGTGAAGATACATGCATGGTATCGCCTCCAATCTTAAAAGCATAGCACAGAAGTATCAGGTTGAACCACATAAAATTGTCATTTTAAATATCTAAACTTATCAAATACCATAAATACATACATACATACATAAAATAAATACATGAAAGAAAAGGAAAACCCTCTTCCTTATAATACAATGCCAATCAATAAAAGGAATGCAGAATGATAGGGTTAGAAAATCACCAAAGGATAGGTGAAATCTTGATGAGGACCAAGATATTTACATAATCTCAAAGTATCTCTCCACAAATTCCTTATGGGTTGTAAAGGGTTAGATGGCAATGTTGGAGAAACTTAATAGATACCACCTTCACCATTGAAGACAGCTAATATCATCAACTCCAAGACAAACTAACATAACGTGCCTACTGATAGAATACACGGAGAAGAACACGGAGAATACACGGAGAAGTGATGACTTGTGAGATTATAAAAAGTATAACCTGAATCTAATCTTAGGAAACATCAGACACACCCAAATTGAGAATCAGTCTTCAAAACAACTGACCTGAACTCTTAAAAAGTACAAGGTCAAGAGAGACAAAGCAAGGTGAAATAACCATTAAAGTAGTCTACAGAGATATAAATAGAGTATGACTCTGGGTTGGATCCTAGACCAGGAAAAAAAATGTTATAAAGGATATTATGGAGATAATTGACAACATACAAATTTGGATTGTGAATTAAATAATAACATTGTATCAATATTACATTTTCTGATTTTATAATGGTACTGTGGTTATGTAAGAGAATGTCCTTGTTCCTAAGAAACACAAACTATAGTCTTTAGAGGTAAGAAGGCACAATGCCCCCAACTTACTCTTAAATAATTCAGAAAATATGTAAATATAGAGAGAAAAATGATAAAGCGAATAGGGTAGAATATAAATAATTCATGATTATATGTCAAAATAAGTTACAAAGAAGTTTTTTAAAGTTTAACTACACACAGCATTATATGGCTCAGTCCATATGTGCATATTTATCAACATAATTAATTAGAAACCTCACGTGAGGAACTAGAAACAACCTATTAAAGTAATACAATTAAAAGTATCAAGATCTCAGTATTTGAACCTGGATAAAATTCAAATCAATATATCAGCATGCTGAATATATTGTCAATCCTTGACATTCTCACAGAAGATATTGCATTCTTGAAATCATATCCTTTCAATAGTTTTTTGGCCCAAGACACAACACAGGAAATTATCCGAGTCAGTCGAGTGGGACATCCCCAAATGAGCAGTCACGTCGTTGCCGATATTGCATCTCACTTTTTACTTGAGCTCATGGCATGGAAAAGTAATTCATCTCCCTGAATACATTTCATAAGAAAAACAGAACTCTTCAAATTCTTTTCTAAGTAATCCTGGAGCAACAGTAAATTCTGTATCCAAAATTTGAAAGGAGATTTTACAACTTGAAATCCCACTGTCAAAATGCACCTTTTGAATTATTTTCATGAAACTAAAGGCAAAACAAAAAATGTCCCCCCAAAATAAAACCACTCGGTGTCTGCTCCTCCACGAGTCAAGCAATATCAGATGATTCAGCATTGTACCTGTGAGTCTCCCTAATAAACACGACCCCCACCTGCTGCACCATATGGCCCTGAAGACTCAGGATGGAGCCACTGCGGCATCAGAAAATTCTTTCTGAAATAATTCATCTTGCGGATGAGCGTAATGCTACATACATCCATGAAAAAATGGGATTTTAATCTAACCACAGCAGTAATGCATTCTTTTTCTACAAATTTTAAAGAAAGAAAGAGAGAGAGAGAGAAAGAAAAGAAAGAGAGAGAGAGAGAGAGAGAGAGAGAGAGAGAGAGAGAGAGAGAGAGAGAGAAAGAAAGAAAGAAAGAAAGAAAGAAAGAAAGAAAGAAAGAAAGAAAGAAAGAAATAAAGAAAGAAAGAAAGAAAGAAAGAAAGAAAGAAAGAGAAAGAAAGAAGGAAAGAGAGAGAAGGAAAAAAACAAACCACCCATAATCTCAGGCCGCAAAGATAATGTCATTGTTAAAATTTTGGTTATGTTTCATACCAGCAGAAACCCATCCATCTCTCCAACAATCTATTTTTATATACAAAATAAGTGCATTGTATATACAGCTTGTACATTGCTGTTTTTGCAACTACAAGCATTTTCGTTTGTTGTTTCTTTGTTTTGTATCCAGATTCCTGTCATGACCACTCAAATGGAAGGTGGAACATTATTTCCAGGCCACAGAAAAACAGCTGATGGGTGGTGGAGATATTTAAGGACATTCCTTAGGTTTTGTTCACCTGTGGGAAAATCTTAACTTTAATGTCAGTGTTAAGACTACCAAGGAACCATGGCTTCCTTCTTCCTTCCCCTCTTCCCAGTCAGACCACACTGAGGGCTGATGCCTACCATCAGGGAATGCACCATAACTCTGAAGCAGGGCTTTCACATTCTCCCCTTGGTCTCTCTTGGCTCATAACCTCAATTGCCCGATAAGGCTGGCGTTACAGTTTTTATGATACATTTTTTTTTAATCTATACAAAGCTAGCTGACCAATATGAGCCTTCCCTCTGTTCCCTTAGCCCTTTGCTGTACACGTTGTTGCTTGAACGTACCAATTGTTCTGCCACCTCATCTTCAAGTCATTCCTTCCTTCCTCATAGAACATCTTGGTTTTTGACTCCTCTGAGTTGAAATTAGACAGATAGATAGATCTTCATTACCTTCCTTCATCCTCCCCATCAGAATTATTTTTCCTTCCTCTGCTCTCCTAAAACACTGTGTTGTATCTCAATTAATACGCTTTTTTTTCTCTCTCAAGCTATTGTTATAAGTGTTTTTGTGTTGTCTTTTAATGTTTCATTCTCCAAAAAGAGAAAACTTCTTGAAGGTGTAGCTATGTTTGAGTCTCTGCTATTTCCACGGAATGTTAAAATAGCATCCTGTCCTATTAAACGTTTGTGTAATGAATGCATTGATAAACTGAAATAGAAAAATATTAAAAGGCTTTGGGCCAAGTACACAAAGCAGACTGAAAAATCTCGTGCACTATGGGCTAAGTTAATTATTCAGAATACCAAAAGCAGCTGAGATAAACTGTGCAACTTTAGGTTTTATGGGGAAGACAAGCCTCAGCATATATTCATTTTATTCAAAATTATAACAACTTCCAGAAATAATATTGGCCCAAGAGACATCAACCTCTTCAAAGTTTTGTATTGGCTCCACCTACCATTTATGTTCTTTACTCTCCAATGCGCCTACGTAGCAATGGCTGTATAATGTGCAAAATGAAAATATGGAGTGTCTTTGTTTAAAATTAAGGGCCTCAGGACAGTGACAGCAGAGCATTAAAACAAATGCAAGACTCCTCTCAGTATACAGTGCTGGGCAACTGCACATGGTACACACCCATGAAGCCAGGGCTGTCTGTATAAGTTGTCTATCTGTAGTTTTTCATTCTTTCCACTGAGTTAAAAACCAAAGATGCTCACACAAACTGAATACTAATTTCCTAATAAACTTTCACAAGAAATGGAACAGAAAGAAGGGCCAAGAATTTTAAAATGATTTTCAGACCTAACATCCAAGTTTCTTTCCTGTCCTGTGCACAGAATCCTCTGGGTTATATTACTTTTTCAAGTCTACTTTTACTTTCTTTTTTTTCTAGGTTTCTAATCATGCAACAAAACACTGCAAACTTTTTCCAAAAGGAGCACGAGGGATGCTTTATTACATTCCAGTCTCAGTTGATGAATATTTTACTTTTTATGGATCCTGTTCATTCAAGTTTTTGCTGTATTTGAAGAAAAGAAAAATGGGCCTTCTCAGACTATCTTAGGCTCCAACACAAGAAAATCCCTTTTGCAAAATGTTCGAATGCATAGAATGGGCTTTGGCTGTAGAAGGGCCCGTGATTTTAAAAAGCCTTTCATTTCCTAGTGCAGCCTGCAACCTGAGCCTTTCCGTGGGGTGAGGATGAGGAGGAAGTGGCGAGCAGGGAGGAAGACGAAGGCCAAGGCCAACAGGAGAGCCGCCAGAGGTATGCTGGACTATAATTAATGGCTTGAGGTTACAACTTGCAGCTGACATCAGTTACAGTAAAAGGTCAGCCTCCTGCTGCAGTTTGCATTTACTCATCTGGAAGGGAGTCCGCGCGGCAGTCTTCCCTTCCCCCCACTGCCTCCTCCTGTTGTCTAACTGATCCCTGTTGCATTCCTTTCTTTACTCCATCAAAGATTCTTTTTCACCCTTACACAAACACACGCCCACAGCCATACCCACACACTCACTCCCTCAGATGCATGTGGACTCAGAGACAGCGGACGCTCCCATAGCTTGTATAGTCTGGGGAACCACAGCTTTTCCATGCTGCTGCCAAAACCAAATGCATTGTTCTGCCAAGTCCCCCTCCCGCTTGGAGTGACATTTGGAAGGACAAAAGGGGCAAGTTAGAGTAAGACTTACAGGACATTCGCCGCTGAGCAAAGAACAATTTTGGTGTCAAAATCATTTTATCTGAAGTACTCAAGCCTTGAAGAATCTCTTCCTCTGGTGGATGTGGGGTGGGGAAAGAACCAGCCAGAAAAACCCTGGCGCCCTGTGCTGTCAGGGCTGGTACAGATATTCTCTGCAGAGCAGGGTATCTTAGGAGAGTGGGGATTTCTCTCATCACACCAGAACTGCCTCCTCAGTCTGAATTCTCCTCTGAAACCAATGCTACTCCACGAGAGGGGGGAGCATGCTTGCACACCTCAGTCCCCTGGAGACTCCCTTAGATGCCGTTTTGCGGGCAGGTATAGATACCTTTCTGATGCTGTTCATCCCCACCCCAGGCCTGCCACTGAGAGCTCTACCACCTACAGCCCTCCAGGGCTGCCTTCTTATTCAAAGCTCCTCATCGTTTGTTTCTCAAAACTCGATCATTTATGTACCATCCTTTATGACTTTTGACATTTTCAGTTACCACTGATGCCATTATTCACTTAACATTCTTCTTTTACTGATTCATTTTTTTAACTTAAATGCATACATTTTTAATGGAAACCCTTCATCACTACTAAACGGAAAATGTATCACTTGCAAACAATAGAACAGAATATTTAAGTAAATATATTTGAACAATAAAAAAAGCATTCATTCAGGGACCTCCCAAAGCTTTCTTGTTTACTATCGATGATATTGAACCCCTCTTTGGGAAGCATTATTTTTATCTGGTCCTACTTGTTCCAACTAGTTAATCTAATCAATTTATCTTTGGTAAGCTATATCCACCAGTTGTGTCTTTACCTAGTATGCTTCCCTAATTATAGCTGCATATTCCTGGATATCTTCATGGCCAATCCAGAGAAGAATCAAAATCACACAATTAAGCTATTTAGTCCCTGTGACTGGTAACTCTCCACCTTTCTTCTTCAAGCTTTATTCTTAAAGACTGAGGAATGATTGAATTAATATATCTCGGATGTTGAACAGAGCCAGTGGGAAATACATTTTGGATATTACAGGTTTCTGCCAAATTCACTTATAAGGACCCTCGCTATGCAACCTGCCCATAAATATTGGGCTTTTGATTTATTCCGCAAATATTTAGAGTTCCAATGAGAACTCAGGCCCAATGCCTGAGATCTAAGTAGAAATTCAGAAAGAGAACTCATAGCTTAGCAGAGGAAGAACTAGGCTTAAGTATTTTCAAACCTCTTCAGTTTTATCAAGTCTGATGACCTTCACAGGTGGGGGCGTGGGCGGGAAAACCCTATCAAAGTTCAATTCACATGCAACCTTGAGATTTGAAATTCAAGTCTCCAGCCCTGTGCCCAGCCTGCTGACACAAGAATAGCCCATCCTTGCTCTGAGGATCCAGACCCTGTCAGGGGCAGGGGTATCTGCCTGATGGATTGCTCATGGTCAGGAAAGGTGGCTGCGCGCATGAATGGGATACGCAAGGGGGCTCGTAAAACTTATGAGCCATGTTCTGTGCTGTGACCTGGGTGAGGGATGGTTCAGCTTCAGTAGAGGGATAATTAAAAACAATTAAGTGTTGCTAGAATTCAGCTCGGACTTCTGGGTATGCAAACCTGGTCTGGGAGAGGACCAGGGGCCTCAATCCCATACTTTATTTACATTTAAAAAAAAAAAACTGTTGCGACATGGGCAATCCTGCATATTAACTAGTTGTACCACCCATGGAGCTTCATCTAACGGGTTTGAAAAACATCGCTGTCCTCCTGTGCTCCCCAAGGTGCTGGACTGTCTGCCTCTTAGAGGTATACCCTTTGTTCCTTCACCGTATTCCAGACAATCCCTAGGCAATCGAAAAGAGATATTCACACCTATTACCTCATTCCTTTCTCTGATTTCTGGGCTATCACCTTAAGAAGGGGCCAAGGAAATAGGATAAAGGGAAGAAGAAAGCAGTCTGGAGGAGAAAGAGTGGAGACAGTATCGAAGGACAGACAGTTCTAGGTAGAAACACAAGAGGCACCGGATTCTGGGAACATAGTGGAACAGAGCCGGAGAACCCTGCAAAGGCAAGAGGTGGGTGCTGCTTTAAAATCAGAGCCAACATAAACAACATAATGCCTTGGTTTCTTAGGAAACTGGGAATAATAATTCTCAGAACATGGTTGCAGGCACCTAGTAGGAGGCCAACTAACGGCAGCCTCTCTAACAAATATTTATAATTACCATCATGTTACTCGTACTATTAGAACTTACTTGGTAAGCTTGAGTCCCTCTTGTAACTGAAACTATTATCATTTTCAATGGGTGGGGGTAAATACTTATCATACCATCCCTTCCAGAATGAGATACAGAAGAGGAAGGCCAGCATTAAGATTAAATATGCCAAAATCTTTGTAGAAAACAAAAAACTAGGGATTATGGATACCTGGGTTCTTCACTGTTTGCATCCCCAAAGGAAATCAAGAGCAAAGGTTTTACACACATGGTGATAGTTATTCTCTGTCAGCACCTGCTTAAGTTTAAGGGGTTTAAGGTAGGGAGGACCAGGAAGTTTGTATATCACAGCCGTCAGAATATATTGCATGTTGTATTCCTTCAGGTAAGAATTTATCCAGCTCCACCCCAGACACCTCAAAGAACTTCAAAAGCTTTTTAAAACTGGCAACAGAGAAGAATAGAACCTTTGTCCTATAAGCATAAATGAATTTCCTTCTGAAATAAACAAAGTAGTCTTACAAGGGGAAAGTATACACAATCTGAACTATATATGGATCTATTAGAATACCTATACGGTCGTATATAAGGCAAATGAAAGCCTGTGAGAATAGATGGCTCTGTCTACAGATCGAAGGTAAAATCTGGAAATAAATTCAATTTTTAGTTTATGTTATCTTGAAGGAAAAAAAGAAAAGGGAAAGCACAATACGAGATGTGATCATAAAATATAGCAAATGTTTAAATAAAAAAAATTATTACTAAAAGACACATTGCCATTAATCTCCCTTAAAATACTCCCACTGGCTTCGAACACACTTATTCCATTGTTCTTGCCACTTTCTGAAGCAGTTCTGGAAGTCCTGTTTCATGAGTGTCTTTAGTTGTGTTGTCGTGGCTGCCTCGATGTCCTGAATCATTTTGACTATGGGGAAGAACCAGAAGTTGTATGGTGCCAGATCTGATGAATAAGGCGGATGAGGACACACCAGAATGTTTTTATTTGACAGAAATAGCTGTATACCAAAGGCGATGTGTAACATGGAATGTTGTCATGATGCAGGATGATTTACGGCACACTTTAAAACATACTTTCTCTCAACCGTAGCTCATACCCAACTGCACCAAACAAGTTGAAATTTGTCACACACTGTTGAGGTTAGATGCTCCACTTCCCTTATTGAAGATCCCTGCCTTTCTATTGGATGGTACTTCAGCAGCAGCAACCACTGTATTTTGTGATCACAATAGAAAGGCTCTTCTGTTGTGATCACAACAGAAAGCAATCACACATTGCTTCTACTACAGCAATTTCTGTCAAATAAAAACATTATGGTGTGTCCTCACCCACCTTATTCACCAGATCTAGCACTATGTGACTTCTGGCTCTTCCCCAAAGTCAAAATTACCATGAAAGGTAAACATTTTGAATTGATTCAGGACATCAAGGCAGCCATGACAGCGCAACTAAAGACACTCACAAAAGAGGACTTCCAGAACTGTTTCAGAAAGTGGCAAGAACAATGGAATAAGTGTTTGAAGGGGCAGTATTTTGAGGAGGATTAATGGCAACATGTCTTTCACTGTAATAATTTTTTTTCTTATTTAAACACTTACCATATTGTTTGATCATACCTCATACAATTCAATCAGGAATCCATCAACAACCAAGCCGTTCTACTTTACCTAGATAGATCTTCAATTCATCCACTTCTCTTTTATCTTTTCTTGCCAACATCCTACACAAAGTTACAATTAATTCTTTCATGTCCTACCATAAATGCTTTCTAACTGGTCTCTCAACACTCATTTCACTTTCAACCCACTCTTCTCATGCCTGTTGTAATGATACATTAAAAATTTAAACCCACTCACCTCACACCCCTGATTAAAACCCTTTTCTGATACCTCATGGTTATTAGACTAAAGGCCAAAACTCCACAAGGCACTGAATGATCCAGGTCCTGTCTACATCATCAACTTCATCTCGCCCCCTTCACCAACACATGCTGGGCTGGACTGGATCTCTCTCCATTTCCCTATTCCCCTTCTCCTGAATTCACTTCCACAGGGAAGCCTCTTGATCCTGGTCAGGTCCTCTGAAACGCAACTTGTACTCCTCCATTCATAGCATGTATCCCTATTTTAAGTAACTAATTGTAAAATTAATTATTGATGTCTATTTTCTCCTGCTTAAAGTCTTGTTAGAACTGGGATGATGTTTTTCTTATCACCATTTCCCTAGGACCTAGAAAAGTGTTGGATACTTAGTAATAAAATATTGACTGCTTACTATGTACTAGGCACTATTTTAAGAACTTGTATGCATTAATTAAAGTAATCCTCTTTTACAAACAGTGCCTCCGATAAGGGGCTAATATCCAAAATATACAAGGAACTCATGAAACTCAACAACAAAAAAACAAACAACCCAATTGAAAAATGGGCAGAGGACCTGAAGAGACATTTCTCCAAAGAGGACATACAAATGGCAAATAGACATATGAAAAAATGCTCAACATCACTAATCATCAGAGAAATACAAATAAAAACCACAATGAGATATCACCTCACCCCAGTCAGAATGGCTATCATCAACAAGGCAAATAGTAACAAGTGTTGGAGAGTCTGTGGAGAAAAAGAAACCCTCATACACTGTTGGTGGGAATGCAGACTGGTGCAGCCGTTATGGAAGGCAGTGTGGAGGTTCCTCAAAAAACTACGAATAGAATTACCATATGACCCAGCAATCCCTCTCCTGGGTATCTACCCAAAAAATCTGAAAACATTTATACATAAAGACACGTGTGCTCCAATGTTCATTGCAGCTTTGTTTATGGTGGCCAAGACATGGAAACAACCAAAATGTCCTTCGATAGATGAATGGATAAAGTTGTGGTATATATACACAATGGAATACTATTCGACAGTAAGAAAAGATGAAATAGGACCATTTGTGACAACATGGATGGATCTTGAGAGTATAATGCTAAGCGAAATAAGTGAGACAGAAAAAGCAGAGAATCATATGATTTCACTGATATGTGGTATATAAACCAAAAACAACAAAAGAACAAGACAAACAAATGAAAAACAAAAACTCATAGACACAGACAACAGTTTAGTGGTTACCAGAGGGTAAGGGGGGGGAGGGTTGGGAGATGAGGGTAAAGGGGATCAAATATATGGTGATGGAAGGAGAACTGACTCTGGGTGGGGAACACACAATGGGATTTATAGATGATTTCAGAACTGTACACCTAAAATCTATGTAATTTTACTAACAACTGTCACCCCAATAAATTAAAAAAAAAAAAAGAAACAAGCAAAAAAATAATAAAATATTCAGATGAAAAAAAATAAAAATAAAGTAATCCTCATAACAGCCCTATAGGTTAGGTACCATTTTATCCATATTTTATATTTGAAATATACCTAGGTGCAGGGAGGATAAGAAATGTATCAAAGGTCATACAGCTTTGAGTAGTGAATGTGGAATCGGAACCTAGAGAGAAGATCTTAAGACTTCAACTCTTTTCTTAATTACAATTTCACATTACCACACAGCTAGCATTAAGTATTTAAGCTGATTTGTCTGTTTGGCAAAAGATATTTACTAAGCATGGATAGCTAGGCACTATACTTGATGTTGGACAAAGGATAGCCAGAACGATGTAGAGAACCCAACCCTCATTAGGTTTGCAGTAGTTGTTAGTTCTCTGGGTTACATACCCTTCTTCTCCTTTCCCATCCCTGATGACCCTTCCTAGTTTTCAAGCACAGTTTAATTGTTACCACCTCTGTGCTGTACTATTTCACGAATCTGTCCCAGAAATTTTGCCTTTGGAGGGTTTTATAAGTGAGTGCCATATTTAGTTCTGAGCTTCCTCCCAACTTGCAATATTGAAAAACAAAAATTGAAAAAGAAGGGCAGGGGTGGGACTGGCAACAGTATAGCACTAATTGTCTAACAAAAATAAGTATTACATTTATTCAGGCACTTTTTTTATTGCCCTAAAACTCTAATAAGTGATATTGAACCACACTTTGGCAAACTGAAAAGCCGTTTGCAGAAGATGCAAAAAGGATTTCATTTTACCTACACGCAACAAAAGCTGAGCAAATTCAATTATATTTTAAAGTTGGCATTTCTAAGTCTGGAGTTCTGACCCAGCATAAGAGTAGGGCTTGCCAATCTAAAAAAGTAATTACTTGTATAGCTTGCAATATTTTTAAAAGCTGAAAAATGATAAACTCTCTTTACCAAATAGTGAAACTATGGTTGAAACACAAATACATATACCCTCGCACAGATTCACTTTTGCTTTCAATTGCAGAGAGTTTACAAACAAGGCAGATTTGTGGATCAAAAGGATCCTAAGATTTTCTGATCCAGAGGAATATGTGGTTACAGTTGTCTCCAAGCCCGATGCTGGTCCAAATTTAATACACAAATGAGTCAACAGTTGGCTAAACACAGATGAACTTGTTAAAAATGCAGATTCTGGTTCAGGAAGTCTGAGTTGGGGCCTGAGATTTGGCATTTCTAACACACTCGCAAATTGGGCCACTGCTACTGGTCCATAGACCACCCATTGAGTAGGGAGGCCTGAAACAATCTCTCAAGCATCAGTGTGTCAATGGGACTTTCAATAAGATTGAAAAGCAGTTAATTTGAAATTGAGCTCTCTGGTGAGTACCTATAGTCCAAACACTCAGTAGCATTAATTGAAAAGTGATTCATTTGCTTTAGACATTAGGCTTGCTAGAAACACCAAAAACCTTACTTTCTTTTTTGCATAATGGGATGGCCTCCGCACCTTTGCGCAGAGGTGGTCTTCAAGACAATCTGCACACACAGCCAACATTTTTCATAAGAAGTGTTTGAATTTACTCGAATATTTGATTACTCAGCAAAGGGCCAAAGATTTTCTGCCCTAAGATAAGATTTTCAAACTATCCTTTGGTAGCTACAACTGTTCTTCATCTTAAATCTTTGATGGATACCAAATCAATAAAATAAATTGAAAAGAACTAGGCAAGGGTATCCTCTCTCACCACTCCTAAACACTGTACTGAAAGTGCTAGCTAATACAATAAGACAAGAAAGGGAAATACCCAATGATGGTGAGGATATGAAACAACAGGAACTCTCATTCACTGCTGGTGAGAATGCAAAATAGTATAGCCATGTTTTTGTTTTTGTTTTTTTTAAACAACCTTCATCAATATACCACCCCCCCACCACCACCCCTGTCTCTGGCAGCCACCAATCTGTTCCCTGTATCTTGAGTTTGCAATGTCATGTTTCTGTTTTTCAAGAACATAGTAACTTTTTTATGTAACTTCTAGAAATTTCAGGGAACAAACCACTACAGGTAAAAGAGGTAAAACAAAGAAAAGGAGGAAAAAGAAGAGGGAATAAAATTTAGAAGATAGCTTGGAAGTTTCTTACAAAACTAAGCATACTCTTACCATCTGATCCAGCAATTATGCCTCTTGGTATTTACCCAAAAGAGTTGAAAACTTATGCCCAAACAAAAACCTGCACACTGATGTTTATAGCAGTTTTCTTCATATTGCCAAAACTTGAAAGCAACCAAGATGTCCCTTGGTAGGTGAGGATAAACTGTGGTACATTCAGTGCTAAAAAGAAATGAGCTATCAACTCATAAGAAGACATGAGGAATTGAAATACATATTACTAAGTGAAAGAAGCCAGTCTGAAAAGACTACACACTGTATGATTCCAACGATATGGCATTCTGAAAAAAGCAAAACTATGGAGACAGTAAAAAGTTCAGTGGTTTCCAGGGCCTGGGGGTGGAGGGATGAATACATAGAGCACAGAGGATTTTTAGGGCAGACAAAATACTCTGCATGATATACAACTGTGGGTACATGTCATTACACATTTATCCAAACCTATAGAATGCACAACACCAAGCTTGAACCCTAATATAAACTCTGGACTTTAGGTGATAATTTGTCAAGGCAGGTTCATCAATATAACAAATGTACCACTCTGGTGGGGGAGGTTGTACACGTGTAGGGACAGACCTTCCATGGATAACCTCTGTACCCACCCCTCAACTTTGACGAGAACTTAAAACTGCTCTAAAAAGTAAGTCTTACAAATAAAATAAATTGAAAAATAAAATTGTTTTCGTTGTGGGTGGGAGACTGTGAGAGGAAAATCCAGAGTCCTGCCTTTCTGGGGAGACCTCCCCACCCAGCCATCTTGGTAATGTTGGGGTGCTTTTGCAAAACTCTCAAACTCACTATGAATGTACATTGAAAAACACTGCAAAATCACACAGAATAAATGATTTGGATCTGTGTGAGCCACAGGTCACTGCAACAGTCAGTTTCTGAAAGTTATGCTTGGGGTGCCCATTCAGTCGCTTCAGGGACTTAAGAGTTAAAGAATTCTAGACTTGAGAGGTCCTTCCCACTCCACGATTTACATCTGCTACTCCAAACGTCTCTGATTTTGTTCTTTTCTAACTTAATTAGGGCTGGGAGTTTGAATACAGTGTCAAACATTTTGATATTTGTCCACTCTTCTATCTCCCAGGGTAAAGAGGCTAACTGTTTTGTTAGGGGACTCTCGTGAGCCTGAAGTCACTGGTAATGAGTCTGATAATTATACTCCTGCTGCTGAGAACCCAGACCTGCCCATTCTTTTCCCCACTTTCAATTCCGGTGTGTGGTTTTGTTTTGTTTTGTTTGAGACAATATTAACTTTTCACTTAGCTGCTGGAAATTTCAGGGAGCAGACAATTACAGCTCAAAGGAGTGAAACAAAGGAAAAGAGGAAAAAAGGAGAAGGGAAAGAGCCATTGCTGAGGTTTTTATTTTTTGTTGTGGGGGGAGGAGAGGGAGAAAAAGATTTTGTATTTCATAACAGAGAACATTACAACGATGCAGCCCCACACAATGAAAACCTTGTGTTTTATTAAAATGAAAAAGCTTGCTCAAGACCTCCATTACTCATTTCCGGATAGGATGGCAAAACTTCAAGTTTGCAAAGACTCAAGTAGCTACAATCAAACTTTCCCTGGTAGCAGCTGATAACACAGCACTTTCCAGAAATCCATTTTGTAGATTGTGCAGCTCAGCTGTTTTCAGGTCTCTGGGAGTCTGAACTCTGCACAGAAGGGTGGCAACACAGAAAGCCTAGAGATGCTTTGTGCTAGAAGAGTTTCCCCCTCTCCTCCCGATTTTAGGGTGAGGACTAATGTGAGATTAGTGGGTGGGTAACGAGGTAACTACCATAACACGAAGGTCAACATGTCAATACCTCCATCCTCCCACTCAAAAGCACTGGGGCAAAGCCACCCCGAAGCCTACTCACCTCGCTGAGCTTCCCAGTCAACCAAAATGCGGGCATTCAGAGATGCAGAGGAAGACGTCAGGTAGCAAAGAGCAAACCTCATGCCAGTTCCTCATTTAAGTTGGAGAACAGGCACCTGGTCTTCATTAACATTGCTGCTGTAGTTAATGCGTTGCAGGTGTGAAAGTGTGTGGCTGAAATCTGACAAAACACCTGTCTTTTGTGGCACCATTAGATCTGCCTAGTGTGGGACACGACCGCCTCGGGTGTGCTTTCTCCTGCCTTGAAAGCCACAGTAAGCATTGTCCTGTAATTACAAAATCAGAGTCATCATTGCGGGGAAGAATTCCTTAACAAATTATACCTAATTAGTCTGAAATTACCTTTAATTCATGGTGAAACCATAGGCTTAACTGTGTTCTATAACACCTTCCTTTTTATCTTTATGCAAATATGATTATACACTATCAAACTGGCACCACCAGGCATAAAAAACAGCTGCAGCTAGTTCTTTGGTTACTAAATGGGAACTGGACGGGTGCCATTGATTATGTTTTCTGGAATGCTGCATCAAAAAAAAATAATAATAATATCAGCCAGTTCCTTTTTTTTTTTTAACTCCAGTCTTCTTCTCCACCCACAGGATCCTAATTGAAAGCTGAGATTGATCTCCCTTTCCCAACCCCTCCACCCCCTCGCCACATTTTCTGCAGACACATGTGTACATCTTGCTGCTGCCCAATCTTTTAAAATGTCATTAAGTGTCAAAACATGTCTCATTTTATTTCTGATCACAGCATCTTATTGTATGGCTTCAGTTCCCACTCCCAACTTAGATCTTCCCATACCTTTTGATTCAGTGTTCTTTGGCTCATGCATTTTGACTTCAAAGGTCAATTATATAGGAGCATTAATCTAAGAGCTTTACATAAACTCCCTTATTTAATCCTGGCTAGAAACTTTGGCACTAGGACTACACTATCATCTCCTTTTTGCAGATGAGGAAACCGACGCATAAGGAGGTTATGCATCTTGCATGAGGTCAGCCAGCCAGAAGAGAGGGAGCTCTGATTCTCACCAAGCCACCTGTCTCTAGTTTGCTCTTATTCACCACAGGATACATTCCCAGTGATGCCCCTGGTCTCTCTAGTTGCCACTTCTCCTATAACACTTCTCAACATATCATTGTAGGAAATTTTTTCCAGTTAGTTGGCATGTAAAGGTGTAAAGTTTCACCTTCATCACAGGAAGAAATCATGGCTAGTTCCTGACTTGGTTCCATATAATTTCTGTAGTACTGTAATTATATTTCCTTCTCCACCCCCAGTGAAAGCATTTTTAGAACCAAAATCATGCTTTCTGTTTCTATCAAACCAAATAATGCTGAGTGTTATCACGTATTAATATATATATATATACACACACATACATATATACACACATACATATATACACACATGTATATATGTATGTATATATATATATATGAATATATATATATCTTTTAATTGAATCATGCTTGGGTAACTTTCTCTCTAATGTGAAGGATTTTTGAGATGCTTTTTCAAATTAAGCCAGAGTTTAATTCTTCAGAAACCAATTAAAAATATGAATTGCTTTTTTAGATCATTTGAAATGCTTCTTCCTCTGTTCTCTGGATAAATTTCTTGGAAAGTCAGCTTTGGCTTTGAAACAGTCGTTCCCATCTTACAATGATAGCCTATATTATTCCTAACTTCAAACCAACGCCAGGTTCTCTGAAAACTAACTTTAAAAAAGAAACTCAGACCAAAGCTAAGTTACTTTCCAAGAAGCTATGCTTTTGCAAGTAAAAAATGAGATTAATTTCTTGAACAATTTCAGGCATGGTATGCAAAGCCAAACACGTATCAGGTGCAGACATTGTACCAGGTACCTCTGTAGGAGGTCTTGACACTCTGGAATGCAGCGGTGAAC
Source organism: Rhinolophus ferrumequinum (assembly GCF_004115265.2). Classification (NCBI taxonomy): domain Eukaryota; kingdom Metazoa; phylum Chordata; class Mammalia; order Chiroptera; family Rhinolophidae; genus Rhinolophus; species Rhinolophus ferrumequinum. The sequence continues at coordinate 24,461,932 of NC_046295.1, read as the reverse complement.
TGGTTAAAAAAATAATTACAACAGGACCAGCAATAAGGTTTTGGCTGAATACTACTTTTGTTCAGTATCAATCAATTAAAATAAAAGCATTTGCTTGATGGTTGTTCATAACAGATATCCAGACCCATCTGTGGCTATTTTATTTATGGCACTGCTGTTCTTCGCCAACAACAAGTTGGCTAAAAATCAGATTTTAGAATCTTAATCAGAATCAAAACATTGTCTTCTCATTTAACGCCTCCATTCAAGTTCATGTTACTGCCATGTCGAAAATGGAATCTGCTTTCTGGAGACTGACTCTCACTCCTGCACCATGGTAATCCACACAGCCGGCCCACAGCTGCGGGATGAGCTATTTCTTTACAGTATTTTTATTAGGCTGATTCCCACAAGTTTTTTTTTTTTTTTTTTTTTTTTTTTTTTTTTTAAGAACATTGTAATCGGAGACTTCAGGGTCACATTAGATGAGCCCAATAAAATAAGCGGAGGAAAATGAACTCTCCTAATCCCCTTCCATGAAGTTTAGAATTTTTGACTCATTTCAAATCAGAGGATGTCCCTTTCTACATCTTTCAAGTTTTGTAAACATTGCAAGTGCTACTGGCTTCCTTTAAATCAGTACGGGCCACCAGCTTATGTTTATTATTCCTAATTATTAGACTCTGCAGGAGAACATTACTGCTGACAATTTATGTTAGTAATGACTCAACCTGATTGGTCAGTAGTATAATCCCCTCCTTCTTTTTTCCCCCACTCTTAATGTTTATGATCATCTATAACCTTCACACAAAACAGGGTGTGCCATGTTTTGCCCCCAGATAATTTTCTGGAACACTAGTTAACAATTTGGGATTACTATAACCATGGTTGGGTTTACTTGATGCTGAAACGTCCTTTTGGAAAAGGGGGAGATTTGGTCCAACATCTGGATGTGTGAGCTGTATAAGGCCAAACATCTGGATGTTCCCAAATATTTTTTTAAAATATTTGGAAACATCACAGATTTTCCCTCATGTAGACAAAACATCCACATGATTAACTGAATGCTTCTCTTTTCATCAGGATATTTGGCCATTGAATTTTCTAGGTAAAAATACCCATGTAGGTAAAAATACACATCCATTACTACACCAAAATAAGGAAGAAACACATCCCATGGCTCCAAGGCAAATTTTTATAGTTTTTCAATAATTTTTAATAAGTTTCCAATAATTTTACCACTCTGAAATACAAATTACCTCTAGAAGGAAAATCTTTCATAAAAAAACGAAAACAAAAAACTTCACAAGGCAGTATATCCTAAAATCTAGTAAGCAAAGAGTTCAAGTGTTGGATCAGAGGAGGAAGTTTCTTATCCAGTTTTCATACTTTACAAAAGGTTTTGGGTTTGGTTTTTGGTTTTTGGTTTTGGTTTTTGCCACGAAGTCATTTTTGAGGCTCCTGTCTCTGTACTGCTTTCCCAGGAATGCTCTTTTTGGTCCCCTCCAATTATCTTGCATCCAGAGACTGACAAAACTAGTCTAGGAGGTGGGTATATTAAAACATTCAACACTCAGGTTAGATGACATTAACTCAGAACTGTAGCAATATGTAAGCTAAAGAAAATACAATTTAAAAAAAACAAACAAAACAGCCTCTAATCCAGAAGTTGGTCGCCACATTAAACTATGTGAACTCTCCCTGAAATTGTTTATAAACATTTACATAAATATGCATGTTGTGGAGAGGAGGAAGAGTGTCTAGAGATTTCCTCAATCTCTCAAGGGCTGTCTTTCAGTGAGCACCTTCTTAACAAGCATATTTTTAATCTTTCTGAAACTATCTGTGAGGTGTGAGAATGCATGCCACTTACTGTATGGAGTTGTATATGATGAATTCCAGCAATAGTTTATTCCCCTCGTTGGACTAGATTCAAAGATAACATGACAAGAATTCAAAGACATCAAAGATACTTTATATGTAGTCACTCACACAGCATTTATTCCCTCTTAGCCGTGGGTTGGTAGACTGCAAGAAGCTGGTATCGCTCAAGCTTGTGGAGGACAAAGGGTTTCACTTAAGGAGTCAGAGTAATCTGTTGGGAATGGAACGCAGGAAATATAACCAGGTCCCACAAGGGACTAGAACTAGGCCCTGCAAAGCCCTGAGGCCTAAGGGAGCCATTCTTCTCTGGCTGAGATCGTGTGGTCATTCACCTCCCTGTCGTCAGCACTGTTCTTCAATTCATCTCATCTCTCCGTGCCTTGCTTTCCTCACGTAAAAAATGGGGATGTTGATAGTATCTACCTTAAAGGTTCGACATGCCTATGAATGAGTTCATTCACGTGGAGTGCTTAGAAAGCCAGTCACATTTGAACACATACAAAATACCATACGTTGTTGTTGTTATTGATGATTCTTTTGGCAAACCCACTCTCCTTGCTCAATGTTTCTGAGTGGCCACACTCAAATGACAGCCCCCAGCGCCTCAGGTTTGTCTACTTGTATGATTCTTATCCTCACAGGTAACTGACTAGTGATTCTGAATCCCAATTTGAAATTCCAGGAAAATGGAACTAATGAGCCTAGCTTGGGCAGGTATCCGGCCTTATCCGTTGTTGTCTATGCAGAATCACTCATGAGCTGCCTATGCAAACGCCTGGGGAAAGGAGAGTGGGGCAGGGAGAAAACAGAAGACATTCCTAATGTAGGTATCAAAATTTTTACCTTTTTTATCACATATCTTTATAGTCTTAGAACATATAAGGTTAGAACATATAGCTGAGCATAAATTTTTTAGTCTCTACTCTACTCAGAAAAAAATTGATTTGTAATATTGTAGCATATATTTTTTTCATACATTTTATACATATATTTATACTTCTTACAGATATAAAATTATACTCTGCATTTTGTCTGCATTCATTTTTTTCCCCTTAATAACATACTGTGAACATTTTCCATGTTACTTAGTATTTCTCTACAATATTTTTCTTAATAGCAGCACAGGATTTAATTAAATATAAAATATACAATAGCCTGTTCTTGAACATTTAGATTATTTCAATTTTGTAATTTATAACCCATGCTCTAACATAGCTCCTTTTGCATAATCCTTGTACATACCATTTTCTTTATTTTTAATTAAACAAGAAATAAACATATGCGTAGTCATTTTATTTTCTGTTTTTACTTTTAGTGGATTATCTAGGAATTTGTTTATTATCTTTTTTATTTTTTTCAGAGTAACACCTCTTGGGTTTATTTATCAATCTATCAATCATTTAGGCAGGCTTCGATGAGAGTCAAGCTGAGTGAGCTAAAGATCCAAGTCAAAGACAGAATAACATTCAATCATATGATGAGGATGTCTTTTGAGTATATTTTTCTTTTTTTATGAAACTAATGATCTGTTCTTCTGGTCATATAAAACTTTCTAATACTGAAAACTTATTCTGCAAGAGGGAACACTTCACGGGTATATCTCCCTACTCACAGAGTACAAAGTTCAATATATGACTAATAAATCAATACTGTCAATTATATCACTTGAACCCTTATTTATGTATGTATGCATGTATGTATGTATTTATTTATTTATTTTCCCTATTCCATGTGTTAAGTAGAAAGGAGAAGTCTAACAGGTATTCTTACCACTATTGGCTCTAACCATTTCTCCTCGTTTTCTGACATTTTCTGCATTATCTATTTCAATGATACGTTTAGAACCTATTATAAATTCATTGCAGACTGAAATTTCAAATATTTAAATTGATTTTCTTTGTCCTATTTATTGTTACTTGACATAAATTCTACTCAGTCATGTACTAACATTGCTAACCATGGTTTGTGTCTGGTCTTGCCCAGGATATTGTTGCCCGAACTTTTACTTTTTTACCTGTTTTTAGTTCCTTTCGTACAGCAAAAACTGTTATGCTGCTTTAATTCTCTCTGATATCATTGTTTTTCTTCTGCTCAGGATCCAATCCATTTATACTAACCAGAACTGATCAGTTTTCCTAACAGAAAAATTTCCCAAAAGTTCAACTATTACTCTCGTACAAATATAGAAATAAACATGTGTTAAAGATGCTATTTAACTCATGAGGGAAACAGACAACTGTCGTAACCAGTTCAAGCGAGAATCTGAAGAACAGACACATTTATAGATCAGGACTATTGACAGACAGGACTGTGCAAATAAAGGCAAAATGTTTTAGTGGTGGTGGGGGTGTGGCGGGGAACTGGGGAAGTAGTTCAATTGACAGGGTCAGGACAGAATTTGTACATTTGTAGACAAGAATTAATTTGCATTGCTATCAATTACCTACAGCTGTACAGTTGTAAAATAAACCAGAGAAACCAGAGGCTAGAATTTGATAAACTGGAAGGGTGTGCTGTTTGGAGACAAGGTACAGTTTTCCATTAAAACGTACATTTCCCTACAGTTTTCTTCTTCTGTCACTTTGATGCTTTCTGTTTTTGTTTTTTTTTCAATCCTTCCTTGATGTTTTATTTGTTTCTACCTGTTTTATTCCAGTTATATTTCTCCTCTCCCCTCTAGCTGTTTATAAAAAATTAACCCCCCATATGTTGTTATATTTTTCAACTGTGCTTAAAGTTTTATTTTCCTCTAATTATTAATTTTAGATAGAAACAGATTCTATAGATGAGAAAATGACAACTTTTACTTCATTCTACCAGTTTTTGTGATATAGTCCAAGATTTGAGGTCTAGATACTTGCTTTGATCATTCTTCTTTTAAAATATACATATTTTTTATAATTACTGATATTTTAGTTTCTTTACCTTACCATTCTAAGATTTATTTTTTTATAATATTAGCCCTCACCTTTCTATATTTCATTAGTTTCTTAATCTTGAAACTGTGTGTGTGTGTGTTTGTGTGTGTGTATTCATCTTTTAGTTGGTAGCAAAACTTTGTGTATAGTTTTAAAAGAAAATGTAACTTATGCTTTGTGAGTCCTTGTTGCAAAAGTAGTTGAGGTTTTGCAATTATTTTTAACCTTTTAAACCACAATTACTTTTGCACCAACTCACTATATCCAATAAAGTGATTTTGTTACTTTTGCGTGGGATGAAAACCTAACTGCAATATAGAAATCTTCAGCTACAATCTTTTTTCCCCTTTAAAACTCAGGAAAATACTTCATAATCTTCTGGTGTTTCTTATTACAAAGGGAAAAACTGATGTTAGACGTTTTGGGTTTGGTTTTTTTGTTTGTTTTTTTCTTTTGTAAATGACCAGTCTTTCCTGCCTAGAAACATGTCAGATTGTGGGTTTTTTTCCCTCTTGAAGTTTAAGACTTTCATCAGAATACATCTATGTGTTAAGTTATTTTCATTAATATTTTCTGGGACTTGTTGAGCTTATTCAGTTTGTAAAGCCAGAACTTTATTCACTAGCCCAGCCAAGTGTTATTTAATTTTCTTTTTCAAGTATTGCTTTCCTTCTATTTATTTTGACATCTCGTTCAGTAACACTCACTCTCTATAAGCAGGATCTCAGTAATATATCCTCCAAATTACTTACCTCATCTCTGATTATCCTTATTTCTTTGCCATTTACCTCTGCATTCTGGGAGATTTTTATCAAGCATATATTCTATACCCTTGACTTGATTTACTATAATGTTATTTCTACTCCTATTACATTTTTATTCTTAAGTGTTTACTTTAAAATTCTTCTTTTTTTCTTATAACTCATTTTAAATTTCTGCTTGCGTCTCAAACCAGTTCTAATTTCAAATCTGTTTATTGTATTATCATCTCATCTTACAGGTTTTACTTTATAGAACTCATGGTTTTCCAATATTTTAAAGACCACAAAATTATTTATAAAATATATTTCTGTTTCCTTCAATGATTTTTAAAAGTACGATTTTCTATATAAATAGTATCTTCCTAGTTATGTGGAAGTGTGTGTGTGTGTGTGTGTGTGTGTGTGTGTGTGTGCCTGTGTGTGTGTCTGTGTGTCTGTGTTTGTGTTCAAAAACCTGAAACCTAAGACTGGAGGAAAAGAACAAAATGAACCATCAAGATAATTTGTACCACACAAGTCTAGAAAATATCATAAATTGACTATTACAGGTATGTCTAAAAACATTATTGAAAGGTAAGTCTAAAAACAGGAGAAATGGTTGAAATCCTTCAGCAAGGATTTCTTCTGACTCTCCATTTATTCAAGAACCTTATCCTTCCTAGAGGATCCTCCCTAAGGAGATTATCTCCCTGAAGAGACAAAACCAGTGAGAATCCAGTCAGGATCCTCAGGCACCTCTGAAAGTGAAAGCACTATGTCATTTTGAAAATGGGATTACGGATCCAGGCAAACAATAAATATTCAGGTATGAGACTTCCAATACCCAGACAAGAGATTAGAGACCTACTCTGTAGAAATGGTTCCCCCCAAAAGACCTTCAGCTAATGACAGTCAGAGGCCACCAGCTTACAGGCCCTTCTCCTGTACATAAGAATTCCAATCTTCATTTTAAATATGAACATAAAGTCAAAGTTCACCACACATTTGAGAAAAGTCTCTAACAGGAAAGACAAAGCAAAATAAACAAAACACACTTGGAGGAAACAAAGACAATGCAGCAAGCATAAAAAAAGTTTTAAAATTTAAAAAAAAGTTGTATTAATAGTCTCAAAGTAATCAGAGAATATTTTTTTCGTCATGAAATAATAACACACTGGCATTTTTAAAAGGAACTTTCAGAGAAGAATTAAATAAAAAATGTTATAAGAAGAAGGGAAGATAATGGAGGAAATCTCCAGAAAGTAAAGCTAACAAGAAAAAATAGAAAATCGTAGGGAAATAAATTAATAAAATTAATGAAGGGGTTCCAAAGGTTCAACATCAAAATAATAGGAATTCCATAAGGAGCAAATAAAATAATAATAATAATAATTATTATTATTATAAAAGAACAAGAAATTATCCAAGAAATAATACAATAAAATTTTCCATATCTAAAGACAATGGATTTCCAGATTGCACAGGTCCAAGTGTCCAGCATAATAAATAGACCCACTACAAAGAATACCTTTGTGAAATTTCAAAATACTAGGGATAAAGAGAAGAGCCTAACGTCCCCCCAAGAGAAATAACAGGGCACTTCAGAAGAATGGAGAATGAGAATTGCATTTGACTTAGCAACATGGGAAGTTAAATGATATAGGAGCAGAATCTCCCAGTTATTTCCAAGTCAGCATCCTGATTCCAGTCAAATTATAAATCAAATGTCAAAGCAGAATAAGGATAGTTTCAGGTGGTCAAGTTATCAAAAAAAATGTTCCTTTCATGCTCCTTTTTTTTGCAGGAAGCCATTTGTGGATGGGCTCTATCGAAACAAAGGAGTACGCCACAGAAAAGGAAAACACAGAAATCGGGAAACGGGAGGTCCTCTACAGTTAAAAACGGAGAGAAATCTAGAAAAAACGGTAAAGGGAGATTCCAGGATGACAACTGGGAAGAAAGCCTGGATGAGGGCAGGAGACTGGAGCACCCAGGAGCTCTATGCCAAAACTGTTTGACTGTAACAAGGAGATTTACTTCTAATTTGGAGAATTTAGCAATAAATTAGTTATAGGTATGCAGCAACCAAGCAAACCAACAGAAAGAAGGAAATTGTTAACCCCAGCCAAAACAAAACGTTGTAGTATGAGAAAGGAAATGATACAAAGAAAATGATAAAAAAGTGGCTCAACTTTTAACATAATCATAATAATGAAAATGCTGGCTAATGAAATTTGATATGATTTTAATGAGATATGTGGGGGAAAGAACCTATTTCCTATCATAGGAAATAATATCGAAACCTAAAAAATTAATAGGATAATTGTGTTAGTTAAATTTGGGGGTAGCTACTACTAAGAGTTATTTATAAATGATTGCCTTAGAGGAGTGAGAATTGGCGATGAGGAAAAGGTGACTGGCACTACAACTCTTTCAGCTGAGTTGTAAAACTACTACAAAATATATTACTTTGATAAAAATTTAAGTTTACTATAAAGGAAAGCTGAAAGGAACACATTCCGAATGTGTTCTTTCTTTAGATTATTTAACTATACGCTCCTTTCTTTGTGGTTCATAATTATTCACAGGATCCTTTCTTTTTTTTTCCCCGAGTTTTTCATATTGAAATACCATGTTTCTCCGAAAATAAGACCTAACTGGAATATAAGCCCTAGCATGATTTTTCAGAATGATATCCCCAGAACATAAGCCCTAATGCATCTTTTGGAGCAAACCTTAATATAAGACCCAGTCTTATTTTCTGGGAAACACAGTAGTAAAAAGCCTATTAAGGACCAGTATTCCCTTAGAAATAAGTTGGGCGATTCTTCTTCGCTTGTACTTGAAGGGCACATTTCAGATTCCCAGGTGATGGGCTTGAAACATGTAGGAACAGAGATGAGGTTTAGAAATGCTGGAGGGGAAGGGTAAGAGAAAGGAGTCTCAACACAGAGGATGTCATCTTCATTCCTAGTAAAGCTGCTACTTCGAGGGCAGACCAATAGTGGGACAGCTTCCTTCTAGAGCAGGAATGATCTCCCTGACTGGTTCCTTTACTGTCTTTGTCGGCCCTCGGCTTCCGGTGCCCCAAACTTCCCAGTCCCAACTCAGAGCTCCCCGCCACATCAGGGAAGAAATGTGCCCTCTCAGGAAGTTGCTCCTCTGTAACTATTGCCATTGCACAAGCTGGTTGTTCTGATGTAACTTCCCACCTCCACAAATCTGCAGGTCAGATTTCTCCATGCAGCTCCCTGCTGCATCAGTTAAGATCATTTCAGCCTCAGGAAATGATTTTTCCAGAGTCACTGCCATCACTGCTTCTGGAGGCTTCTGCTCAGGTCATCCAGCCACCCAAAACTCTCACCTCAATTCTGCTGACAGTTGGTGAGAAAGGGGCTCCAAATGCTGCTTTCTCTATTATTCTACACCCTTCTCCGTCTCCAGTACAGCCTCTTCAAGTCCTAAAATTGTCCATAACGTCCCCAATTTCTTCCCCTTGCTTCTCTCAAAGGCAAACTAACTCCCTTGCAGACAGTATTCCAAGTATTCCAAACCTTGGGGTGGGGGTTTCCTTTGTTTTGACCTCCATTGAATCCAGTAGAAATTCTGGCATTTGAATGGCTCTATTTCCCAGTTATCAGTGTTGAAGAACATTTTTTCCATGATTTTTATAAATTTTCTAGATCTTTTCCGCAGAGGGATTTCTATATATTAACGTCAGGAAAAATCAGATGTTAAGTATTTGTTAGAATGAGGTTCAACTGCATGTTACAGAAAAGCCAAAACAAGGTTACTTAAACAAGATAAAAGGTTATTCTTCCCTCACATGACGAAGTCAGGAGCTAGGCATCCCAAGCTGATATGGTGGCTCCTTTCCTCTCATTCCTCTCCCATCCCTACAAAGCAGTGTTTGCACTCATGATCCAAAATGGCTGCCAGGACCCCACACCTCAAATCTGTGTTCCAGGCAGGAGAGTGGAGGAAGGAGCAAGGAACTATGTGAACACTCGCTTTAAAGGAATTTCTTCTGCAACCCAATTCTGATCACATCTTATTGGCCTGAGTTTAGCCATATGGCTTCACTGAGCTACCAGGGAAGCTGAGAACACTGGAGTCATCAAAACTCCTTAGAGATGAAATGAAAAATAGTAGTTCTAAGGAAGCTAAAAGGTGGTCTACAAAAAGTTATTTTAAAAAAGGAGAAAAGAAAAGAAAAAAAATAAGTATGTGACCCTCTGGGATTCGCAAGCTTTGATCTGTCATGAGATTAAACGATGGAGTAAAATCAGATAATATAAAGAGAAGCAGAAAGGAGAAAGAAAGGAAAACCTGTGGTTTCTGCAAGAAAACTAAGCTTCCATTTTCAGTGTTTTTCCTTAATGGAGCTTGGGTATATTCATACAAGAACAAAACAGTAACCCCTAAATAAGTGTTAACATCTGAATAAGCAATCATAGTTTGCTCAAAATGTATTGAAATTAGTATATTACATAATTTCTGTCAAACTTGATCGCAATATTGGAATAAATTCTTACAACTTAATACCCCCCAGGCCTGAGCAAAAATCCTGGCACAAGCAGAAGTCTAGTAAATTTATACTAAGTGAACAGTTTATTAAATAGAAACAATATATGTGTGTGTGTGTGTGTAATATATTAATATATAATATGTTATATAATATCTGTTGACATCATGACTATAATCAAATATATTCCCGTGCACTAGTTATCAAGTGTTTATGAAGTTTCTATTGTATGCAGAACATAGTAATGGAGAGTAACAAAATATAGGAAAATATAGGAAAATAGGAAAATAGAATACATGGTTTATGCTATCCTGGATCTTAAAACTGAGTCATCTGTGGAACACTTTAAAAACCAATGCCATGAGGCGAATATTATCATCACACTTATCTTCTACCATCAAATCTCTGAGACGAGTGCCAACATTCAGATGTGAAGCAATGGATTATATAGTTCAATGGAAATGGAGAAAGAATACAAAATGTAAGGTCTGTTTACTAACTTTTGGTCATTTTTTTTACCAGAGTCCATAGATACAGATAAATTTTAATCTCAGAGCATAAGCTATCTGCAGTGGCCTTTTAATGCTGCACACAGTTGTGGGGACTTTTCTTAATATGATTATGCTCTTAGCATCATAAGATGTTTACAGTGGTTCCCAATGAGAGCAAAGGATAAAGTTTCACAACCTAGGTTAAATTTATCTCTAAATATTCTCCTTCCCTTGATTTATACATACTTCTTTGCATTCTTGTCAGAGTATCTATTTCTTCACTGATCCACACAACATCCCAGAGAACCCAGAGCTAGAGTGCGAAAACCATAGGTGAACACCACCACCACCACCTCAGTTCTGGGATAGACCTTTCAGATTCACAATCTCCTTTCTGCCAATTTAAAGAGTGAGAGGACAAAGTTAGGAACTGAGACGTGAGAACAGGTGAGCAAGGGAGCCTGAGTTGTCATCATTTTCACATGTGGCCTCCATGGGCAACACCCTCATCTGGCCCATAGGACAGCCCAAGTGCAACACATGGGTCAACCTCACTCTAGAAATGGTTTCTGCCACTCATGCAGCCTGATACTTTGATTGCATTGTGGTTGCTCTAAAAGCCCTAATGCAGAGCTCTGTGGATTCTTTTCTTTACTATGTGGTTTGAAGCTGGGCAGAGGGGAGGAGACACTGGAAAGAAAAATTGCCCAGTGCACCATGAAAGATGTATAATTAGGCAAGGCAGGCTACAGCTTACGGCATTTGTCATTCAGCAATTGTTCACTTTCCAGGTCTATAGCCAGGTTCTTTGAACGATGAGGTGATGATAATGTCTTCATGTGACCTGAGCCCAGAGAATATTCAAGCTCAAATAGGCCAAACAGAAACCCTGGTAGAGTAAAATGAAGACTACATTGTTTTCTTAGTGTTTACCAGTCTCCGGGCCATAAAAATTAAATGTGCTTTGTTTGGAACTTTTAAACATTACTAAAAATATATTCAATCAAAGGAGCACTCTAGGAGAGATCCTTATGAATTTCTGTCTCCAGGATTTGAGGTTCAATATGTATGATTCTAATTATGAAAAAGGGAATTTAATGTCAACTGATAGATGGGGGACTGCAGGGATGGAGTCTGTGTAAGAGTCATGAAGCAGTCTTAGCCTTCTCTGGCTTCCATTTACCCAGAAAAAGGAGAATCGCTCCAATTTTTAAAGAGGTGAGATAACCTAGAACTCCCGGTTATTTTGCTAAACTGTTAAATACTATCAAAAATGTTTCTTTATTTCCAGCCAGCGCTTAATCTCCTCTTCTGGTTGTGCACACACAGAGGTGGTAGAAAAAGGCTAAAAGATCATCACGAGGTTTCCTTAAGCCTCTGCCTCCACCAACCGCCACCCCCCCCACCATGATTTTTCATGCTTCTGACACTGCACTGCTTCCCCTTGAACCATGATCTCCTAGGATGCTTGGTACACAAAGGAGATTATTCCCTCAGTTTCTCATGGTTAAAATTCAATCGATTCATGTCTGCATCCTAATTCCATTTTGCTCTAAAACAAATTGCCTTTTGGGCTTATTTTCAATTTGTTTTATTTCACAACGCTCTACCTTAATATAGCCTAGTAGTAGGAATCAAGGTTATTTTTCTCCCATTTTGCCTTCTTATACTGTCAGGATCCCCTATCATGCATTTATGGTCTAGACTTGACTGAATACCTTGCAGCAATCCCATCTTTTAATTATATTTGCAGCTCAAAAACATTGTAATTATTTAGGATTTTAATCTGCAATTGGCTCCTATTTTGAGAATCAACCCAGCTCATCCTCTTATCTAAAAAATTGTCCCTTCTCCACCCTCAGAGGTAGGCTCAGAGTAGTCTTTGCTTTTCCTGTGGGACCCCCCCCAACCCCACCCCATTTCCCTCTCTCATCCTCTACACCCCATGGCTAATGGGTATCAGATTCCAGGCTGACAATCAAATTCTCTCACCAGGGAATTTGGAAGGGAATTTAGGATGCTGAAAAACCTGAGATGGTGTCTGGAACTGGCTTATGCGAACTTGGGCTATGGGGCAGCCATGTGTATAAAGAAGCACAAATCACCTACCTGCTAAGAGAAATGAGGAAGTGTGAATAGAGAATACAACACAAGAGGCATGTGGCCTCAGAGAGAGCAAGAAAACACCGGAGGACAGCTGATTCAGTCTGGACTGCATTCCAGACCCTGCTCCACTCCTTCAAGGGCCAACCACCCTTCTTCCTATGTTCATGTTCTGCGAGATGCCCGTCTGATCTTATAATAATTTCTAAGGTTTTATTAATTCAACTTAAGTTAATTTGGGGGGGGGGTACTGTTGCTTCTTTTGACATGGAGGTGAGTTTTACTTTTTGAAAATTTCCAAAGAGGAAATTTTCTTTGTTTTGGAAAATACTTTGATGAACTGCTTGGATCAGAAGGTAGGATCCCAGGACATGATGGAGTGTTAAGGCAACAAAGGAGAATGCTTAACTCCTCTGCAGGAGCAGCGTTCATTTTTTTTTTTTTTCCTCCTTCTGAAAGAGAGGGGATAAAAAGAAGAAACAAGCAGAGGAAAGAATAAAAACAACTATTAGGATGGCTGAAGGCTGAAAGACTTCGCAGAGCACATTGAAAAGTCCCTGCTGGTGGGACTGTTAGCCCATTTTAAGCATAGTGATGTCTACAATTCTTTGTGGCTACAATGCAAACACTCTTTTGTCTACACCTCACTCTCCTAACTTTTGCACTTCGGTATGCTTTGTTTGCATATGAATTTTTGTTAAAATCAAGCCATGGGCTGAGTTTCACATCTGTGTATTAAGGTACAGAATTAAGATAACATATGAGGGGGCAGGAGCCCAGACATACAGATAAGTATGATCTCTTGGTTTAGCTATCTGATGTCTACATAGTGTGAAATAGGGATTAAAGAGCATCTTCTTAGAACTCAAGGGACTAAACATCCCAGTTTTAATGTGGAACCTGCATTGCCTGGTCAACTGCAAGAATCTTGCCTCAGCTATAGCCTCTCCTCTGCCTGTAAATTTATATATATTTGATTTGCAAATATTTTATGCATGTCTAGATTTGATTCAAGTCTTTGTGGATATGTAAATCTATCTTAAATCTAAAAGCAACATTTCACACACATTACTTGCAAAGGTTTTCAGGTATAATTTAAACAAGATGAGGAACACAGTTAAAACAAAATTACTCAATGGCTTTATGAACTTGGAGCAAAGATATATTACAATTGAGATTTCATTTTTAAAAAAGAATATTTTTGCTTTCCAAAAAGATTCGTGCTAGCTTTCCTTTAAATAGCATACTCATCTAATGCATTTAAAATATGGTTTTGTTTTGCAAAATTGATTTACAAGTAACTTTTCAGAAACCCATCTATTCACTAAAGAGAGGTATATCTTTTATGCAAAGCGCTGTACTTAAGTATGTTAAGGAATAATCCCAGTCCATTATTTCTTAGTCTATCTAGTGGGCATCTGTGTTTGTTTTATAGCTTTTTCCCCTCTTTGATTTACATTTACGAGACAATCGAGGAGAGATGATGTGAGATGGTTTTTATTTTTATGAGCAAAAGGAACCACACCAACCACAAATAGCAGCACATTGCCACAACTGAATTATGTAAGTTTCCCCAGCGGTGTGAAAATTAAAAGGGAATTCTGTCCCTCCATTCACTTCCTATGCTGAAGTCATGCCCTAAGGATGTTCTACTGGACAATTCAATTACAAATACAAAGTTGTGGTTGCACCTACAGTTGCTCATGTTACCAACATGACTTGAAACCAATTTAAATGTATTAAACTTCAGTTAAGCTTTGGGGGATACAGTTGTGGTTATATGCTGGCAACAGATATGACTCTAATTAGTCAGCCAAAATAAGGAAGAATGAACTAATTTACCTCTTCCATGACTCCATGAGAATCTGTCATGAGTGTTGAGTGGGAATTTAGATGTGCACACTCTTTCTAAAATAATGATGGTGCTCAAGGTCATATCATATTTACTTCCAGTTACCTAAAGTTATGCACGAACGTATTTTAATCCATTCGGTAAATATAACCTCATCACCATTGCTACTCTATCTTGCCTACACACACACACACACACACACGCACGCACGCACGCACGCACCACCTCTATTTCTCAGGTAAAAATTGGCAGCACATCAGCCAAACCCAGCACACAGATGAGCTATGTTTGGTTTGTAGGTTAGAAATCACAGTTATAAAAGCCTTTGCATTAACATTGGAAAACTAAGAAATTTCAAATAGAAAAATCACATTTCCAGCTCCTCTTGGGGAAAAAAAAAAAAATCTGGCAACACTTGGCTGGAATTCTACATGGTAACAATCAGCTGGAGCTGAGATGCAAAGTCCCCAGGGCTGGGGCATGAACTCTCTTGGATTTGCCACAGTCCCCACTGTACCCCGTTATATTTCACATAGCCTACATCACACATTTAACTTTCTAGCCTCTATAGACATTTGGCTTTGTAGCTTCCGTCCTCCAATGTTTTCCTCCTCTGTGCCTTTTGAAAGCACCTCCTCTTTGAACTTACTAAAAGCTAAGCTGCTTCAATCAGAACTTCAGGAAATCTGAGTTCCTGTTTTCACTTCCCATTCTTCTCAAAACCCAAAAAGGTATCCCTATCTATCTCTGTAAGTCTTAATATGCAGATGTGAGGCATTTTAAGAACACAGTTTCTAATCATAAACATACTTATGAATTTTTTTCAAATATGAGTTTTCATCTACCTAATTGTTTTTAATTCAATTGAACACAAAAGGTAACAAATTTGTTTAAAATGACTCCCTTTGGGGAACTAACATCAGGGTAGGTAAAAAAAACTGCACATATACCTTGGCGTTTAGTTTGAAGAGTTTTGTGCTTTTTTGTGTGTAACAAAAGGTTAAAAAAAAAGAAAAAGAAAAAAGAAAGAAAAAGCATTGATTTAAAATATGTAAAAGGGAATCTGTATTAACCATGGTGCTGGTTATGTTGGAAAATGAAGGCCATTATTTTTGGGAAAAACTCAGTATAATCAAATGTTTGATATAGTCAATGATGTTAAGGTATTATAACTATACAGGTATATAACACATTTACTATTGATATTCCTGGACCAAAAATAATATTCATAACTTAGTTATTGTGCCTCTGAAATGTATAATCCCCAATCCCGTCTTTTCCCATCGAAGCAACTGTTCTATAATGCTTGATTTCCAGAGACTTCTCCTATTGCTCCTTGGCAAAACATACTGTATTAGAGGATATGGTTTGCACCACAAAAATGTTATTTTTACTCCAATTAGGGGTGGTAAAATTTTATGTTGAGATTTCTCTGGTATATTCAAAGTATGCCTCATTGAAGAAGTTTTATTTTTATAGAAGTTTTCAGGTTGTTCTGTACTTAGTAAACTAAATAACATAGTACTATCTGAAGAGTTCCAAGTCCCCTGGACACCATGTCTTTGGTTCTCATCAGACATACAATGAAATGCACCATTATTATCCTACTTCAAATGAGAGAAGTAAGATTCCAAGTTATTTGCTGAGTTCATAAGTGTGGGGACAGAGCCAGGAGTGCAGTTTCCAGGCTCTCGGCCTCACATGGAAAGGTGCTGGCTCAGGTAGTAAATGGCCATCAACTGTGATTGGATGGCCATCAGCTGTGGCTAGTTGGCCGTCAGCTGTAACCAGTGAGCCACTGGCCACTAATATAACTGCTGTGTCTACGCTAGCAGAAAATGGGGGCTAGCAAGCAGATGGGGGCTGAGCTAGCAAGAGCGGATTGCAGAGAGGCAGATCCGCCAGCGAGAATATAATGGTATGACTCCCCTATCTATGGCTCCATGGGTGTTCCTCTTTGGTCTCACCATGACCTGCGTTCTTATATGGGGAGCAGGACCAGAGACCCTGCGTGACTCCCTGCATGACAATAAGGCAAATTAATGAAAGAAACAGATTATCTGAACTGAAGGCAAATAGTGTATTTATCTCTTGATGTTTAATCAACATCTAAAACTCTATGGAAACTGTTTCAAAATAAATATGTCTGCATAGAAGGGCTGCAGCTGTTGGTCCTATAGATTAGTGGAAGAAATATAGGCTTTGAAGACAGATTGGCTTATAATGGAATCCCAACTGTGTACATTTAATCTACTTAAGTCTCAGTATTCTCAGCTATAAAATGGGTGTAATGATCCCTCCTCATTCGTTTTGGCAAAATTTAAATAAGATATACTTGTTCAGTCTCTTTGTTATAGCAGACTGACCTTACCCTAAGTCAGCAGTTAGAGTAATTACCTACTGCTCAGTCCTTAGTTACCCTAACTCAGTCTTTTTCAAACTTGAGCAAGCATCAGAATCACCTGATGGGCTTTTTAAAATGCAGATTACTAGGTCCCATTCCCAGAGTTCCTGATTTAGATCTGGAATGAGGCCTGAGAATTGGAATTTCTAACAAGTTCCAGGTGAGGCTGATGCATTCGAGGCATCCACTTTGAGAACTACTTCTTTAACATTGTAGCTAAATCACCAAGTACAATGCCTGGTACAACAGGCTCCAAAAGAGTCATCATTATTTCATTATTTACTGAAATCCCATTGGCAGACACAAAATTACTTACAGGTCTTCAAAAGAAATTTTAATAAAAGTAAGGATAAAACAG
The DNA here is from genome assembly GCF_004115265.2 of Rhinolophus ferrumequinum. Lineage (NCBI taxonomy): Eukaryota > Metazoa > Chordata > Mammalia > Chiroptera > Rhinolophidae > Rhinolophus > Rhinolophus ferrumequinum. The sequence continues at coordinate 24,444,678 of NC_046295.1, read as the reverse complement.
TAATATCAGATACTTTAATTCCTATTGTATTCAGTAAAACATAGATTTGGCAGAATAAGTTATTACCTGCCCAAAGCAATATACAGACTTCATCATTGTTTTCTATTTCTGTTTCTATAGGTAATTTTGTGATTTCACAATTCTGGGTATTCAAAGGAATTCATCAAAGGTAGGTCCACTTATATTACTAATTATAGTCCCTTGATATAGATGATATTCGATTGCTTGTATATTATATGAGTGTGTGAATAACTCTGGTGTTCAGAAATGATAATATTCTTCTTTCCTAAATCAAATCAGAAAGCTGTGTACATTAAAATCAGTTAAAAAGAAAGAAAACCTGCATGTCTAAAGTTAAAGCATGACTAATGCATAGGAGAAATTGTTCAAGAGTTCATCCTGGTAAAAATATGACTTCTGTTGCTATGCCAAGGTTAGAGTCGGGTTAGGTTATCTGCAATTCAAGTACCAGATGTGTGTGCGCGCATGTGTGTGCGTGTATGTGGGCACGTGTGTGTCCATGCACTCCCCTCCTAAATTGTCATAGGACATTCCCAGGCATGAATTTACAGAAAGCTCTCTTTACAGAGATCTATGTTCAGTACTGTTTGGGTAATTTTGTGCCCTCCTCATTCTTTCCCTAGCTTCTCCTGACAGTCTTTGTTGAGTTAGCTACTGTTTTTCTCCAACCTGCTAGGTTTTCAATAAGTTTCCTGTTGTGCATTGGGATAGCAGTGTTCGTGGAAAATGGCTTTGCCTAGGTGATCTGAGCCAGCTCCCTCCCACCTTTCTTTCTTTTTTTTAATAATTTAGAGACAAGTAACAAAGTGCTTACATTGCAAGAATTTACTCCAGAAGACTCCAAACCATTCACTGACATTTTATAGTTTAATTTCAGCTTCAATTTCAGAACGGTACTCAAAACAGAAGAGGTGCACAGAGGTGTGCTCTTGAAAACACATTTAGAGCCTTTCATTTTAAGATTTCAGGAGCATTAACCAACATACTGAAATTGCCCTAAAATTCATATGGGGAGTCAGTACACTATGCTCTAAAAAGGACTTTGGGGAATTAGAGCCAAGAACGGTGCAATCACTAGTTGTGAAGGTAGCAAAGACTGAAATCAGAAATTTCACAGGAGCTTATTATTTATTAAAAAAAAAAAAAACACCTTGAGAATTCAGCTGTTCATTCTCAAGACAGGACTCTATCAATTTTGAAAAATATCTATCTTGGCCCCTTTGTCAAATTATCTGATTGGTGGTGCTTAAGCAAAATGACAACAATCTTAGCTAGCACATATGCATTATTTTGAGGGCTATACACGTGTTAATTCCTTAAACCCTCATAACAAATCTGTGACTTAAGTACTATTATCATCCCCACTTGAGGAAGCTAGGACTCAGAGAGGATAAATAACTTGCCCCAAATCACATAGTATGTGAGTGGCAGAGCCAAGCTTTGAACTCAAGCACTATAGATCAAGAGACTCTCATAGTGGAAGCCTCCTGAGGAAGTGGAGAAAGGATCCCCCCAAATCCTCCCCAAATTGCACCATGGGAAAAAAAACATTGAAATACATTTAAAATAAGCCTAAATCCCTAGTCACATCTCTTTTTACATGATTGGTGATCAAATTCCTTTCCAGTCTCTGGGAGAGGTTCCTGAGAAGCTGTAGCTCAAGCAAAACCAATTACCCAGAATCAGCTGCGCTTCTTTCAGGTGATTAGTCAGCCTTTTTACCTTATAATCTTAGGTCCTAAATTAGGGCAAGGACTAGAAGCCACCATGTCTCCTGGCCACTGCCCTCAGATTCTTACCTTCTGGATCTTACCGCTGTGTCATCCAGGAGTACAGACAGAAAGCCACAAAGAAAGAAAAAACTGAGGACTTTATGTTCCTCCAACCAAAACTCCATCTCCCTAGTATGATAGCTCCATTGTATGACCTGAAAAGTCAATTCGACCTTTTCAAATACCAGAAAGTCCCTCCCTGAGTTTAGAATAATGAGGAAGGTGTTATGTCAGCAATGCAACCAAAGAAAACTGGTGCTGAGATCCATCATTCATGTCCCCCGAGATGATGTGCATAGCTTAAGGTACACAATGAGACCTAAGGTTGAGCTCAGGTCCTGCCTCTGACACATGAATCATTACAGAAGTCACTTGTACCCGTCCCCTTATTCCACACATATATGTTGAGGGCCTAGGCCATGCTGGACGGTAAGATGGATAACATAACAATGCTCATCCTTGAGGCGTTCTGAGCTTAGACCTCTCTGTGCCTTGTTTTCGTCCAGCCGAAAACAATAACTAACCACCTACACTCCTTCCCAAGGGTGCCACACAGGTTTCCGAGATATGAAAAATGTGGGAAGGAAAGTTTCTGCAAAGCCCTGATCCTTAGAAAAGCAAACTTTGCCGCCACAGTACACAACACCCGCTCCAGCGCTGCTCTCTGCCAAGTAGCCAGCCAAGACACAGACTCAGCAGGAGCACTGGTGTCTCCAACTAATGGTCCGCTTTAATTCCTCCCTTCCCTGAACACTTTTAAACTTTTTTTCTGGAGTCAACCCAAGCTCGGCAGAATTTCCAGATCCGTGGAAGTGCAGCATGCAAGCAGCCCATTTCCTGACAATGCTGCAAAGCTTCAGGGAACACATTTTGTTATTTCCACATTTATGAGTTGAGCTGAAGCCCTGAGACTGACTCCTGCCCAGGCAGTCGCCCACCTGGGAGTGCGGCAAGGCTGAGGGTCGGGGGGCAGGGAGAAGCGCCCTAAACAAAGGAAAGAACATGCGCAGAAAAGTTAATAAAAATAAATGTTCCAATGGCTGCCTAGACAGAAACACTGGCATCCGAGGGGTCTTTAAAAGGGACTGAGGTGTGAAGATCATTTTCTGAGCCCTATTCAAGACTCTTCCCATGATAATGTTCTGGCATTAGTGCAAAGAAAGCAAACCTTTTGAGAAATGTGGTTCAAACTAAATGGCACATTCTCTAAATGAACTCTTTCTTTTTTAAAGCAACCTGAAAAAAAAAAATGAAGCAAAGGAACTATATGGTATTTCAGCAATAATAAAACTACTCAGCAATTACACATATAACATCAAGCTAGGCACTGTAAACAGTACAAAAAGAAATATAACCAAGGAACAAATTATTTTTGAACAACTCTAAGGTGTCAGACACTGTGTTAGCTACCAAAAATGTAAAGACAGATAAGACATGGCTCTAGCCCTTTGAGGAACTTTTAATCTAGTTTGAGAGACGTGGTAGGGAAAAGAAAGCTGACCATGTTAATTTATGGTATTTAAGAGGTTCTTAGATTTACTGTTTTCTATTTTCTTGAGAAATATTGTCGATTGGTTCAAGTGGCTTGTCAAGAATAGAATATGATTTTTTTGTTAACAAGATAATTAAAAAGGAAGGAGCTTACTTCATTTCTAAATTGTAACTAAAAATCTTTAAATGGAGGAACGCAAAGTTTTTAAAGGTGAGTTGAAACTAAAACTGGAAGAATACTAGCTCTTATTGATCTTCTCTGTGACAATATGGCTAGTGCTATCAATATGGCTGATAGACAATGCCTTGTGTGTGGAAGCTGGTATTTGTTATCAATATATAACATGATGTCAAGTAGAAATTTACTTGCTGTCCTGGGGTTTCTGCTAAGGCCCAGTCTGAGCACCTGATAGTATAATATCCCACATTACAGTTTCCAGGAATTATTATGGGCTAGCCACTTCCCTAGGACTTACTGAGAGGAACTAGGACAGAGTCAGACCTTGGAAAACTACCTCTCTCTCTCTCTTTCTACTCCAGTCCATATGAAAAGACTGAGGAATAAGAGAAGCTGGACTTCCATGGGAGTATCGCATCGATGAACACAGGTTAATTCCTCCTTTCTTCATTACACAAGGTTTGTACAGTGCATCTTCCTAGTGGAAGCTATTACACAGCTCATTGCTGAGGGCGAAAGCTGAAATGGTATGGAGGAGGATTATCTGGAATCAGAGCTCCCAAGTCAGGGAACCGTGCAGTGGGAAGTGTCTGCAGGGTCCTCTGAAGAGTCACATACTCAGCCCACCAGAGCAGGAACGTTTGGATATCTGCAACCCAGAGCATCGACGGATGCCATGATTAAGCAACCTCACCAAGGAGATGCTTGCCTCCTTATCCCACCTTCACACTCGGACAACAGACGGGTAAGAGAGAGAAGAGGAAGAATTAGGGTGGTCTTATAATTTGTTGTGAAAGCCAGGACAAATTTGAGAATGAATGGAATTGCTATTAATAACTACACCAGGACAACAGGTACAAACTGAACTATTCCTGGAAAACTGAGATGTATGATCACCTTGGAGGGGGGCAGGTGCATATAAAGAGAAATTCTGGCCTCCCTCTGTCTCCCACCATCCTCACTACAACTTCATCAACTGCATTATAAATAGGCTTTGCCTAGTCTGGGGGAAGCGGAGAGAAGGAGCTTCAGTGCAAGTTTGAGACTGAAGCTTAAAAGTGAACAGAACTGAGCCTCAAGTGTTAGAATGAGATTTCTCTAATGACAAAGTGACTGATATTGATAGGATCTATCCAAAATGGCATTAAAGGAGCTGCCACCCATGGGAAAAGGAGATCTTCAATGCTGTTGGAGAACTAGGAAAAAAAAATCACTTTTAGAATTTTACCAAGAATTTGAGGCTTTGGTAAATCAGTTTCAAATACATAGCAAAGCACAAAAATACTTATTGGCCCAATAGGCCTGTATATGGAGACTAAAGGAATATAAAATATACACTGATGAATATAAGGACACCATTTAATGCGAAGTAAACAGCATTATTTCCTCAAAAAGTGAACAAGACATAAATATGCAAAACACACCCAAAAAGTGCACAAGCCAGCAAATGGGTTCAAAATCTGGACTTCTCTGTTTCTCACTGGGGGATCTTACTTACATGAGAGATTTAACTCCTCTGAATTTCCGTTTCCATGTCTACAAAATGAGAATCACACAGTCACCTCAGAGAGTTGTGAATTATATAAAAGCATTTAGAAAGATGCATGACCACCAGGGCTAGTTGTGTCATATTCAACAAAGGCCAGTCTTCAGTTTCCCTCTCTTCTACTTTCCCATTATAATACCCCAGAGTTCTTTGGAGAATGAGATAATGTTCTTAAAAGTACTTAGCACGGAGCCTAGCACAACAAGTATTGCTTCCCTTCCTACTGACCCAGATTGCTGAGCCATTGTACAGCTGGTCTCTTGACCGTGCTCAAACTCTGTGCCATTTCATGTCCATTCTGTGTGTCCCTACACGGTCTAAGACCTTTGAACCAAACTCATGAATGTAGTGTGGACTCTGAGGAGAAAGTCGCAGGTCTTCAGAAATCATTCCTCCTCAATGCTCACCCCCTTCCCTCAACCCAGAAGAGGAAGCAGTTGAAAAGGATTTAGGCTCAAGAATGGAAAGATCCGCTATTACGGGGTTCATGGAAATGAATACCTGCTTTCTTCTTCCAACAAAATCCGAGGCACAAGCAAAACCGGTTCAAAAGGGAACCAGTCCGAGTAGATCAAGGGAAAAAAAGGTCAAACAAAGTTCCAATAGTCATCCGGAAAACTGTGTGGAGAAGAGGTAAATCCACCTTCTTGGTATTGGAGTTGGGTGTGGGGAGGTATGGATGAATGGTATGTAAATGAGACTGCACACTTCTCTTGCATACACTTAGGCAGTAGCCGTTCATCTAGTTTTCCAATAACATGTATTGGGCAACCATGTACTGTGAGCCAGACACTATACCAGGTGTTTCACATACTTTCACACATTCCAGTATGTATGTGATGGCTCTATAGGGCAGAAGAGAGAAAACGGTTGACTCGTTCAAGGTAAGACTCAAAGCAGAAGCACGTCCTAAAAGAAAGACCGGTAACTAGTTATAACATTAAAAGGTGACAAAGCTTCCATTTATTACTAACCATTTTATGAGAAGAAAAAAGGCACTGCCCGATTCACATGTTCGTTCTTATTTTAAGCGTGTCATGGGTACTGCCTGGTTGAGGTGTGGTGCTGTCCGAAACATTGGATGACTCAAACCGGGCAATATCATTTGCCTCCACATGTGCTTGTGTATCTCTGGTGGGAGTGCAGAAGAGTCATAGATCATTATAAGATGCCCTATGGAATCCCCACTGGTCCTCCATAATTCTCATTCAGATGCTGATACCACCCTACTGGGAATGTTGGTAAAACTGTGGGAGTCTTTTTTGTCATCACAACTACAACTGGGGATTAGCGACTGGCATTTAGTAGGCCAGGACCAAGAAGATTAAAAGTCCTGTGATTCACAGGCCTGTCCCCAAGAAGAGAGGGTCAAGGGAAAAGAAGAAGCACATGTTACTTAAATACTGACAACACACCTGATGCTGCAGTGGGAACTTTACCTACATGACCTAATTTAATCTTTAAAACAACCTATGAACTATTCCAGCAAGTGTATCAATAGCTTCCTCCACTGAAATACTTTTCTGAGCCTTAATCAGCATCTATCACCGGACTCTTTCCAATAGACGAGGCATGTCTCTCAAACTGGTGCCTGCAATTGACTGGGAAAGGATTTCACAGACCATTAGACTTTTAAGTATTTCAGGGGAATCACCGACTCTCATCATTATTTCATAAAACAAGAAACATTGAAACATCAAACAAGCAAGAAGAATAGAATCTCAAAATGAAAGGCGGATGGTATCGATGCATTTAGCATCATGAAAAGCTCACTGGGTTATTCCAGTTTTTCTCACTCCACCACAGAGCACTGATAACCTCGTCATGGTCCATGTCCAATCTTGGGATCATTCATTATTTGCTGACCGCTGACCAATTTCGACAATTTGATCTTGGCAAGACTACTTTTTAAAGAATGGGGTAAAAAGTCAGACTAATTCCTAGTTCAGGGACAGCAGAAAGGTCCCAAACCAGTGACCCTGAGAAAAAGAAAGGGAGCTGGGTGGGAATGACAAAACACAGAAAGCAAGTAGCCATCTTGGAAGAAAAAAACGGCACCTAGGGTTTTCTGGAGCTTTCCTCTGCTTTTTAATAGGATTATGAGAATCAGAAAACTATCCTCTGGAAAATTCACACCTTAGGAGTACCGTTTTCTTCTTTCTACACTTTGTCAAAAGCTTAAAGGCTTTTTCTCTGACTCGTCTTTTGCGGTTTCCATTGGTCTTTTCCCTTTCTTTCAGTCCCTTTGTTCCTCTTTCCTCCCTCCAATATAATAGCAACATTTTCTTGGCTATTTTGTAGTAGTCTTCTGCTCACCAGTACCTCCTTACAACTAACTCTGCAGTTAGTAAAAATAGTCAAGCCTACCACAGCCAAGGTAGAATAAATATACTAGCAGCAGAAAGGAAAGTCCACGAGCCTTGGAGTAAGTAGTATAAAGACTGGTTTTTGAATCCTAGCTAAGAGTGCTTCTTGGTGGCCATTATAAACCTCCGAGCCTCAGCTTTCTTATCTGCAAGATGTGTTAAGCATCACCTAACTCACTCAGATGAAGATGAAATAAGACTATATATAAGTAGCATAATTTGCATTCAAGAAATGCTATTTTTTTCTCTTTACCTCCCTTTTCCCGCTCTTCTGGAGTTTTCAGAAATATTCTGCAATTTGCCAGTTTTGTAGGTCTTTCCTAGTCTTTTAACTTATTCATATATTGTCACTATATGGTCACTGTGACAAAAGATACGCAGGCTACAGTCCAGAGATTCAACAAAGACCCACTGGTTTGCATAAATAATTTTCAAGCACAGCTAACAACTCATAGCCTGCTGCTTTTTGCCTTTCAGATAAGTATTCTCCCAGATGAAAAGCCCTCAGCTTCATCTCATCTCAGCATCCTAAATGGCCAATTCTCAAGGGCTCATACAACTGGAAGAAAGAATAAACTAAAGAGCATTCAATATGATTTTATTTGGATTGATGTGATTTGGAATTTTTTTTGGGGGGAGGGTGTTTTGTGGGATTTTGATGGAATTTTTGCATAAATACTCATTTAAAACAAATACCCATTAATTCAACATAAGGGAACTAAATTTTTTCCTTTCTGACTACATTTCTTCTAATGAAAAACAGTAAATCGAAACACAGTTCTTATAGACAGACAGTAAATCTTGGCAGTTAGCCAGTCAGTACCAGTTTAAAATCTATCTTTGCCACTTACTGTGTGACTGTGCAAATTATTCAATTGTTCTGTGCCTCTGTTTTCTCACTTGTATTTACAGGTGAGAAAAGTATTTAGAGAATAGTATTTATAGAATAATAGTATTTACCTATGGACTCACTGTGAGGAATCAAAAGTCAATACACGTGTAGGGTTTAGGACATTGTCTGGCACATGGTAGGTGCTAAGCGATTATCACAATTACTTAATAGTCGTTTTTCAACAGGTAATTAGTGAGTACCTACTAAGTGTTAGGCAGAGCTCTAGCGAGTACGAAAGATTAAAAAATAGATTTCTATCGATTCTTGCTTTCAACCATCTTATAATCAGGGAATAAGGGAACTGTTGAACATTGTTTACCAACTTACAAAGCTCTTCCCACAGGCAAGTGGTGTAATTATTATTATCCTCATAATTTTGCACACAAATAATAGGAGTTTCGATATTAAGTGCTTTGCCCAATGTCACAACTAAAGAGCATCAAACCAACACTGCAGCATTTTGGACTCCTGAACCCCACGCTATTTCACTTCCTGCACATCATGGCTCAGAAAATTTATCAGAACATGTCTCACTTATTCTTTTTAAGAATTTACTTGGTACCTAATAATTCAAGTGAATCCATAGCAGTTATGCAGAGAGGATTCTTTAGTTCCAAATATGTGGGGCTCAGTAGCCCAGGGCATTCTCCCATTTCAGGGAGAGTACATGGAAATGTGGACATTGCCTTGTCTGGAACCACTGTCAAAAGCCTTCCTTGCAGTCTGGAACTGCAATCAACTCTAAAGGAGCATTAAAAGCTTTGGATCAATATTGAAATTGAATAATTGAGCTTTGAAATTATTTCTGTCTATCGGAAAAAACATATATATTGATGATGACAGAAGAAAACACAACTGATAAAAGAGGCAGGCTTCAAATATGTTGCTTTCTTTGGTATCTCCAACAAAGGCTTTTACCATTATAGCCGTTCCAGTGTCTAGCACAGTTCCTGACGCATAGTAGGTACTCAATAAAAAGTTGTTGGTCGGATGAATGAACGAATGACTGTATTCTATACAAATTGTTGAAAAAGTCTTTAAAAGTCAATTTTTGACATTTATTAAAATGAGAAACATGGTCAGCATTTAAGAATGCTTTGTAGAATTGCTATGGTTAATCCTAAATTTCTTTCCCTTCTTCCTTTAACTTTGAAGAGAGAAGTAACATGGCACAAATGAAAGAATACTGGCCTAGCTGTTGGCAAGCCTGGGTTACAATCCAAGCCTCACAACTGGGTTCTTCTGTGACATGGAACACATTAAGACATATCCTTTAGGGGCTGGTTTTCTATTTTTGTCAAGTGCAAGAGCAAGACTAGTAAGTAACTTCACCTCTCACTAGCTGTATGTTCAAATATACCTTTATATTTTTATAACCTGAAAAATTAAGATGAAAAACATATGATGTAAGTGACAGACAGGCAAACGTTGTCCTGTGTGCACCTCTACCCACCCCCCCAGGCGACTTCCTTTCTTTAGCTTGTCCTGGCCTGCCTAAGGCCCTTGACATTAAAGCCTGCCCTGACCTAGGTTTTATATCAGTTGTCAATTGCTGCAGAAAAAATGACCCCAAAACTTAGAGGCTTAAAACAACAAACACTTTAAAGTCTCCCAGTTTGTGTGGGTCAAGAATCTGAGCACAACTGAGTTGAGTGCCTCCGGCTCAGGGTCTCTCGTGAGGATGTCATCAGGCTGTCGGCTAGGGTTATAGTCGTGTCGGCCCCATTGAGGCTGAAGGACCTGTTTACAAGCTCACTCATTTGGCTGTTGCCAGGTCTCAGTCTCTTGCTACGTGGACCTCTTCATAAGCTGTCTGAGTGTCCTCACGACATGGCAGCTGGTGGTCCGAGGGGGGAGAGCCACAGACTGCCCAAGACAGAAGCCACGGGTGTTTGATAAGCATTCTTGGAAATGATATTCCATCACTTCTCCCACAGTCTATGTGTTAGAATCAGGTCAACAAATCCGTCTCACACTCAGACAGAGGGGACTGATTGCACAACAGCAGGACTGTTGAAGACCATCTTAAAGACTGACTACCACAGCTGTCATTTACTCACTAGTATGAACTTCAGGTGTCAATCAGGGTGTTTTAGTCCATTCGGGATGCTATACCAAAATGCCACAGACTGGGTAGCTTATAAACAACAGAGATTTATTTCTCATAGTTCTGAAGTCTGGAAATCCATGATCAGGGTTCCAGCATGGTTGGATAAGAGCCTTCTTTGGGTTTCAGACTTCTCATTACATCCTCACATGACAGAAGGGCAGGGGAGCTCTTGCAGGCCTCGTTTCTAAGGGCATTAATCTCATTCATCAGTCATCTCCCAAAAGGCCCCACCTCCTAATACAATCACATGGGACATTAGGATTTCAATATATGAATTTGGGGGTGGGGGACACAAACATTCAGACAATAGCACAGAGGGTATTCATTTAATTGTGGGATACCAGTCTCTGTCTACTCTATGAAGAATTTCAAGCATGTTTGACTTGGGGCAGAAGTTAGGTGGTAAAATAGGGAACAACATGAGAATGGGGAGGGAAAAGATATGTCTCCCAATAAAAGCGAAACCATAGCCCTATTTATAGAGTCCTGCCATATACTAATCTATATGGTAAGCACACAGCAGATTGAGTTATAAAATTCTGTTGCCTTCCCCAAGGTACAATATATTTGCTCTTGGCTACCTCCCCCAAACTTCTGCCACCCCAGAAGAGAATTAACGGAAAATTTTTTCTCAATCTACTTGAAGACCAGAGGCATAATACTATTGCCTGGGACAATAGGTCTCTTGCACTTTCTCAGTCATAAGTGGGTCATTCAAGCTTTCTAAATTTAAGTTTCTTCATCTAAAAAAAAAAAAAAATGGTGTATCACCCAACCTATCCATCTTATGGATGTGTGATACAGACTTATTTCTGAGAAGGGGCTTTAAAAATTAAAGCACCATCCAAATGGAAGATATTTTGATGATGCAATTTTTCTCAGGCACAAACTCTTGACCTCTCCTACTCTTTCAACAGGTATGTGCAAACTTCCATTAGTCGTTAGATACTTACAGAAAATATATCAGTATTATAGATATTTACAGAAAATATATCATTATTATTAAAAAGTGTGAGCCTATCCACAATGCCCCACTAGCCGGGACTGACTAAATTGTGCTATGGCAAGAAACAATCCCCAAATCTTTGTGGCTTAAAACCACAAAGCGTTATTTCTCTCTCACACTTTATGTCCATCCCAGGTCTACTGGCACGCTGTTCTGTGTCATATTAATTTGATGGGTTCTGGGCTAATGAAGAAGCCATTGGTCCATGCAGCAGGAAGGGGGAATGATAGAAACTCACATACCACCTCTTGAGTGTCCCGGAAGCAATATATACCATTTCGTCTTTTGCATCGTTGTCCAAGACAAACCTTATGATGGCCCAGACGAACTTCAGAGAATCCGTAAATGTGTCCAGGAAGGTAAGAGCAGTGAGAGCAGCAGGCAGCTATGTTAATGTCTTCCGCACAGCCTTCTGAGAAAATAGAGGGTTTGTATTTCCAAGCTACAGGAGACAATTAACCTGTGACACAGTTTTAGTTTGTAGGCAAAGCCCTCTTATTTATGCATCATTTAAGATTACTTTTTCTGTAAAATGAGTGATTATGCCAAATTATTTTTTATTTTAAAAAACACAGGGTTTATTAGGAAATCTTATTGTCCACTCTTCCTGCAATGTATCGCTAACTCATTTTCACAGAGAGACGTCTGAAGTGGCACTTCGTGTGCATGTGCACCTGCATATGTGAGCCTGTTCTTGGGACGCTGGGAAACGGACAGATGTGATTGGTAAAGGTCAAGTTTAGTCAATGCTTATAAATTTCTATTTGCAGGGTTAATGACATAGTCCCTTCTAATTTAGTAGCACTGAAACGTGTTACAAATTTGTTAGTTCAGTTGCATCTGTTTTAGATGGGCCTTCAAATCATGGCCTACTTGCTCTTCCTCCCCAAGCTTTCTCAACCTTGGATCCCTACCACCATGCTAACCCAATTGAGCAGTTTCAGAGCCTCCATTAGTTCTGGCTTCTAGTCTCAGCTCTTCCATGAACTAGCTGTATTGTTTTTGGGAAAGCTGCTTTTTCTCTCCAGGCTTTATCTCTGAAATGAGGGAGTTGACTGGGAGAATTCCAGCTATAACTGCTTATGGTTCTAAGTCAGGCTGTGAAGAGACAGCGCGAGACAGTATGTATGTTTCTTCCTCTTTCCTGAGTTTATCAGTAACTGGAGGAGCTATCTCAGCAAAGGCATAGCCTTCTAACAGACAACAGAATGCCTTTAAAGATAACTCACATTTCAGCACCTCTCAATCTATTATTTCCTCGGATCCCTCCTTGTCAGCTTTGGGGTAAAAAAACCTCAGCAGTAAAGTACGATTTACAGGTATCGTATGTTTAATACCTTGTTTCTTACTTAAAACAAAAAGAATATACACAAAAGTTGAAGACTATTCCTCTGATTATACTCACTAGTTTTTAAGAGGTTTTATTGTGGTGGTGATGTTGCGGATTAAGAAACAGGTTAAGAAAGTAACTGTTTTGACTTTTCATTGTTTATTCTTCTAAACTTTTTTAAAGCCACATATACAATAATTGATGGATTTAAAAGATTTCAGAGGACTAGTCTAGGAGAATAAGGTCATATTCATTCATATGGTTTTGTTAACATGAGGCCACTGAAGAAATAATTTCAGTAGGGAAAAAAAATGTTTTTTGGTTGCCCAACTATAAACAACTTTCTAAAATGTGGCTTCAGAGACAAGTTAATGTTTTACTTGGAAACGTCTTCAACACCTTGAAAATGATTGATAGCAGAATCACAGTATTTCCTGAATTTTCTGAGCTCCAATAAGTAACTTGGAAAGTCTAAATATTTTGGAGTCATACACATTTCCATTCAAGCCCTAGTGACTCAGTAACCTTGAACAAGTTACATTAACTCTCCGAGCCTCAGTTTCCTCATCAACAAAATGAAAAGGATACCTGCACACCAAATTCCTGTGAATAGTAAAGAAATTAACATAAGTGAAGCTCCTCAGAGTACACAGCCTATACATGACAGATGACAATCTTCATTCACACAAACTATCAGGATGGGATTTGTATGGGGCGAGTTTTGAAATGTTATACAAAAAAAAAAAAAAAAAAGGTATTGGTGAAAAACAATGCAAAAAAAAAAGTATTGGTGAAAAACAATGCAAAAAAAAGTATTGGTGAAAAACAATGCAAAAAAAAAAAGTATTGGTGAAAAACAATGCAAAAAAAATGGTATACACGTCAACCCATTCCAAGCTTATATCAAAATGTTAGGTCAGGCATTTAAAGAGCGGGGCAGGGATGGGGTAGGGAGGATAAACTGATTTAGACTGATCTGTCTCATGAGGAAAGACAACCATGTATTTGGATTTCGTAACAGTCTGAGTTTCCTATTAATCACTGTGTTAGTACTATTCCTCCCTCCTTTACTTCCGTCTCTGACTTTATTGGTTCCATAGTGCACACAGAGCCATAGTGTGTGATTAAACTGTGGAGGGGAAGGGTGTGAGGCCCCTATTTTCTTATATACTCTGACCTGAGGCTGGCCAGCATGAAAAATAATGCATACATAACTCATTTCGTAAGTTTTATAAACAACTTTAGCAATTTATTCTCAAGGATCAAACGTTTCATCATCATTCAAAAGGTAACTCCAAGAAATGCCCTTCTCGTCACCTAGTATATCTGCATTAGGCTATCTATCATCCTGTACGTCCAGTGTTTCTAAATAGAAATCTTGAGAAGACATTGGACAAATAAAATTTCACCTTAGCAAAGTTCTATCCGCACTTCAACTTGGGATCTGAAAAATATCTTCCTTAATCTCCATTGTTTGATTTTCTTGATATCCCATGTCTTCAGTTCTTTCTTTAAATATCTTTATAACTCCCCCCATCATTTCATAAGGAAAAGAACCAAACTTACTTCTCCTGAGACTCGTGTCTTTTTAAAAAGCTCAACTCAGGAAACGAAGCTCAAGTTTATTTCAGGTCTTTCTTCAGTTTCATCCATTAAGATGTCTTACTTCAATAGAGTTATCCCTCTTGCTTGCATTTATTGTTTTCTCCTCTTCCCAAATTCACTTCAGTTTTCTCAGGACCCAAACAAAAAACTGCAGAACCTTAGCACTAGAAGAGCTCTCACATATTTTCTAGGTTCTTTTTACCAACACCCTGAGAAATTATATGAACTGTACTTTTTAGTTCTCAATCCTTTTTGGTATGAACCAAGCTTGACCTCTCTTCTTCCTACAAAATATAAACAATAAAAGCAAAAACCACTTGCTTTACCTTGAGCAGGTAATTTTGATTCTTTGTATTGTTTCCTCATCCATGAAATGTAGGTGGTTTTGTTAATACGTAGTATGGAAGGGAATCGGGTGGGGGGGAAATAAGATACATGGCATATAAACTCTTTTGCAAGTTCAAAACCTATGGTTACTGTATAATGCAGTCATTGAATCTAACAGGAAGGGGAGATATCTGGCATACTTATTTCTTTTTGTCCAAGTGCCACCTTAGAGCTGTGGTTTTGTGGTAATGTGGCTGGTACAATTAGAAACCAAAATTGGAAACCAAGCAACCATAAAAGGAAGAGGCTCTGGAACAACTCTAGGCCCTGACCCAGAGTTTCCAGCCAAGGACACTGCAGGAGCTCATGCTTTACTGCACATATGGTCTCCAGTCTGCAACTCTCCAAACAGTGGGCAATCTCCACATACCTCACATGCATACCTGGAAACCTTCATGCTCATTTAACTGAGACTTTTCAACAAATCTCAGAGAAAAAGAAAACTAGATAACCAGTTACTTAACTAAGGGCTATAACTCAACTCATCTTAGGGTGTCATCAACCGTTCTGCTGCCATGATACACCATAAGAGAAATACCCAAGTGTTTCTCATCAGAACCTCTGCTATGAGCTTCTCTGACATTGAGCTATGGACTTTATTGTTATTTTAAAGAAAAATTATTGTCAAACACATGAATTTTAAAACATCTGTTTTCATTCTGAATTCCTTTTTCCTAAAGATATTTCATCAGTAAGAATTACCATTGCAGACCCAGGAATTTGAAAATATTCACAAACTCATACACGAAAACCAAACAAGCTGTCAAAGTCATGGATTTGGGGTGAAGGAGGAGAGGTTGCAAGCCAGTCATACTGGGGATCTGGCCTTAAAAACACCAAATGTAAAAAGGACCCATTGGACTTATCTGTTTCTATCCAATTCTGTAGTGACATAAGGATAAATTCCAAGATTTACCACCAGTTTAAAATTATTTCATTACGACTCCTGGGTTGTCTGAGATATGCATCATTATGTTCATCCCCCGGAGAGCCACAGTGATTTAGAGAAACATTTCAGAATCCTGGAGTGCACAACTCTAGCTCTTTACCCACCAATGACACTCAGCTGGGTCAATACTACTTGCTTTCTAGAAAAATACAGGAATGTGTTATTACTCCTTTATTCAAACAGCCTTTTGAGCTGGTCTGTTTATGTGAATTAAAAAAAAAAAGAAAGAAAGAAACATTGTATTGTTGAATTATGTTACAATTAGCAAAATTTCAGGAAGGAAAGCATTCAGGACTCATACTTCACGGCCATATCACCTGAAACATTACCTTTAGTGTCTGACTTATCACCAATCTGCTAGAGGGATGATATTCTTTTTCTGTATTTTTGCAGGTGAGCAGGAGGAAGAGTAACTTGTGTGGTTATTATGTGGCCAGAGGCTGATTTATATTTTTTATTATATTGCTTACCATCGCAGCCAAATAATCTTGAGCAAAAAGGAGGGAAAGTGTAATTACAACAGTACAACCTCGCTGTAAAACATAGTCTTTTCCTTATACAGTTTCCTCAATGGAAAGTTATCTGTGATGTTTAATATTGTGACTGGACTTTCAAGTCAGCCAAAATCACAATTTTCACATAATTACAAAAGGTACATCCTGTGGGTTTCAAACTACAAAACGATGGCACAGAACAGACAGGATAGGGTATCTGGGGGAAGGGAGTAGGTGAAATTTTTTTTTCTTAATCAGAGCTAATAAGCAAAATAAACACCACCCCGATGACCGGGGTTTTGACTCAAATTCTTATAACCTGTGGGTTTGAAGGATTTCACTGAAATTCAGCTTGGGCCTGTTGCGGATCACATGTCTCTGATGGTGTGTTTTAGGCATAGAGCTCTGTGGCCAGGGACAAGCTTAACCGAAACTACACTATAGAGTGGAAGAGCATGCGTGCCAGGATCCTATTGCATTTATACAAGCCAGGACTGAGCCGAGAGAGTGTCATTTGGTATCACTGCAAGGATAGGAGGCAAAGGCTATTTTAAGAGCAATATGGTTTTTGGTGATCTCTGTGAAGTTTATGAGTAGTCAGAGAAGAGAACATAAAACTTGCTCTACACATGTAATTAAAATACAGGGTAACTAAATTCATGTGTAAGTAATAGGAGAGCAGAGCGGAGCCAGGGGATCATAATAAGCGTCCTGGTTGAAGTGAAAAGAAGTCTGTGGTGGGGCTTTCAAATTCCTACTTTAGTGGATAGATTTGGAAAGCTCACGGATAGTCTTCCTGGCTGGGTAGGTTTACTTTCAGAGCCCTTTCATTTTTAAAAAATGTCTCTAAAAATAGCAGTTGGGTTTGGTTTTGTTTTTTTCTGCAGGAGAAATCATACAGTTTTATAAATGAATCACTGTTTCTTGGGAGCAAACAGCGAAGTTCAACAGTAATCAGCATTCCTCTCCTCCATCCATGGTGGGTTGGGGGAGGTTCCTAGGCCCTTAACTCCATCGTCTCCCACACTTCCACCGGGCCTATCAAATTCCAAAGGCTGTTCTACATGCCGATTTATGAAATGGAGACAATGGAATGGGAGGAGGGGACTTTACAAAAAAACAGATGTTCCTAACTATCCTGGAGTCCGCCGTTCTGCGGGCCGCACATCTGTATGATGGACTGGATTGTCCGCTTTGTCCCGGGAATGGCCTGTGTCGGAAACCGCCCCTCTCTCTGGTACAGGTGAGGCAGCTGCAACCACTCCACACGAAACATGCGACGTTGTTAACGGGCTACTGCACATTGGCAGGCCTCCGACACGAGCGAGGTTTGGCACCACACAGAGGTGTGTGACTGTTATTTCTAATAAGCCCTATGCAACAGACCCCAAATAGCCACAGACCAAATTTCTAAAGGGGCTTGGCATGGGGAAGATGGGAACAGATCAAAACAAAAGACCCTCTCCATGGTTTTGTATTGTAAGTGATCTACAAGAAGAAGAATCAGGCAAAAACTCCTGGTCATGGGCTATGGCCTCATGAATCTCAGTGTCTAAACCATAGTTACCTATTTTGGGGGGCAGCAAGCTCCCTTCTTTTTAAGTGAACTATTAGTGTAAACCATACACTATACTGAACTCCAGCACATCAGAGTGGAAGAAGCCTTAGACCTCATCTTGATCAATTTCATCATTAGCCCTCCTGGGAAAAACATCCAAAGATGCGGAGCAGACAACTTTCAAAACTGCAGACCAACCCTCTGTTTCACTAGTAGTAGAGTATCACAGTTAAGAGAAGAGCCTGGGTTCTGGAACAGACAGATCTCGCGTCAGATCCCAACTCTGCCACATCCTAGCTGTCCTTTAACCTCTCAAAGTCTCTGCTTCAGCAGCTCTCCGGTCAGGATGATGAGATTGACAGCAGACAAGGCTGTTCAGCCATATGTGCGGCACCAGCCCCTGCAAAGGCAGCATTAATAATAAGCAAAGTATTTGAATTGAGTGAGATGAGATGGATTACCAAAAAATGAAGAAAAAACAACTCTCTCTCTCTCTCTCTCTCTCTCTCTCTATATATATATATATATATATATATATATATATATATATATATATATATCAAATATTCTGGTGCTGAGTTTTCCCCAGACACCTGATGTTTCTAAAGCCAGTCTTCTGAGACCACAGGGGCAAAGACAGGCTGGAAGGATTGGATTCCAGGGCTTCCTAGCTGCACACACACTCCTTTCTTTAGCCAGAGAAGCTTTGCATCTTTCTCATTTATATATTGGGCTTCTAAGTTACATCCCCTTGAAGAAGATATATAGACATCATCCTCCAACCCCCACCCAAAATACTTGTGGAGAGAACAGTGCAGACCTGAACATAAAAGTCTGGGCAGCCTCAGGCAGGTCACTTCCCATCTCTGCACCTCATCTCTAAAATGAGAGGTTTGGATCACCAACCCCTCCTGTCTCCTTTTGGTGCTAACAGCCTCACCTCTGCCCCATAATGCCCAGCTTCCCTCCCTCCCTAATCACCACCCCCCCCCCCCAAATGAGAACAAGCATTTTCCCTTCCCGTTGGAGATAGGGAGAAGCCATTCTCCTTCCTGGTGAATGCATTGAAGGCAGACACAAACCACCCCACCTCTTCCTTTTTCGTATTTGGAGCTCCAGCTTCACTCAGGATAACACATTTCTCTGACCTGAGGTACCTTGAAAACTCTTTTCCTGTCACTCACGCTTCCATGCCAGGCTGAAGTTTCTCCTGCCTGCCTGTCCTCAACCTGAGAGCTGGAAAGAACAGGAGAAGGAGGGAAGTTCAAAATGAGCTGGGTGGTTCTCTCTCCCCTTTCGAACTCACACTAGTCCCCCAAATATTGTCCTGGCAAGGAGAAAAAGAAGTGGGGTTCACTGAGCATGTGGAGGAGACAAAGTGGCTTTGAGCCATCCTGAGGGTACTTGCCATAAATTGCTGGCTGCCTGTGTTTGTTGAGCTCGGAGACTTGAATAATATTGTGCACTTTATCTTTATAGCCTCTTTTATGCTAACAGGCCTAGGGGTAGCAGTAAGGGCAATGCACTGTAGTCTGCTAAAAGCTTTGCCATTTGATTGCTTCATAATTTCACCATTTATCTAATTTGGAGTACACATTTGTGCAACAAACCTGTCTGTCACCCTTAACAAGCTCTGTGGTACAGACCGGAACAATCTCCCATATTGTAAACAACCTTCTCCTTCGGCAGAGAAACAAAGCACAGGACACACTTTTAACACTCACAGATGTAAGTGCTTTGGACTTCCCTACCCACGGTGTTGGATTTCTCAATTCCCAGGATGCCTCATCCACGAATATGTTTCAAAACACTTTTTTCCCCTATTTTTTCTCCAAAGCTATTTCATGCACATTTTCTTAGCATCTTCTAGGCACAAGCCAGCACACTAGAGAATGCGAGAGATGGGAACCTCTGTAAGATTTGAGCTTTGCTTCCTGGAGAAGAGGGCTCCTGGAGTAAAGAGAACACATGCTTAGGAGTTCAGACAAATGTGGTTTTAACTTCGTTTCTTCCACTCAGTAGCTGTGGGATCTTGGCAAGTTAATCATCCTCTTCCATCTAAGTTTTCCCATTTGCAAAGTGGGGTCCAGATATTGTCTTCTATAAATTGATAGAAATCAAATAGAATGATGTGTGTGTATATACATGACTAACTCTCTATATAAAGTGAATTAAATACATTTTAGTTCTCATCTACTCTCTGGTCACTCATCCCACCACTCCCCACTGCACTCCCTATCCCAGACACTCTTTGTAAACATACTAACACAGACAAGCCCCAAGGATAAGAGCAAGTGAGGGAGAGTGAGAGACAAGAGTTTACCATCAAGTAAATGTAGATTTCTTTTCAATTCTTCAACTGCTTCCCTGAAGATAAAGACCTTTCCTCCAATCATGAGATGTCCTAATGTGTACTATGTGATAGCGATAGCTGACAATTGAATTGAAAGAAGGATAGAATATACACCATGCTACATTTCTGTCAGTCTGCAAATTTTCAAATGCCCATAAGAATAGAAATGATATAAAAAGAAGAAAATTCTCTAAAGAGATCTACCAAGTCACACGGGGGAAATCTGGAGGACGCCAACGCAAAGACAACAATGCAAGTTGTCTTCAAATTTGACAACCAGCTTGATTAATATTTTCACTGCTTTGACAAGTTTCACTCTTGGTTTTGATGTCATAAAAAATAAATGAATAAATAAATAAATAAATGCTAGATTGCAAATGCCATGAGAGTCACGGACCATTTCTTCATTACAGACACCAGGAAGTAGGTAAACAAGGGGAAAACTTCCTTTTTGAATGAGTGAATTGAGAAGCTGATTACTAACACTTGTCACACCAATAAACTTTAATTAAAAAAAAAGAAGTTGATGACAGATGACATTAAAAACATAGGGCCATGAATAGCTTCTTTACTTTATGAAAATGTTTGATGGTGAGGAAATGATGAGTTATACAATGAAATGTAAAGTGGATGAATTATTGAAGGAGGGCAGGGAATAACCAAAGGCTAATTAAAAAGAACTTGATGTGTTCTATTTGGCTGAGACTGGAGCTAGGTATTTTAGAGAAGCTAAGAAGCTCATAGAGGTAAAGTTTCGTTGGTTGGTTGGTTGGTTGGTTGGTTGGTTGCTTTGTGTGTGTTCTGTTCTGTTTTACATCTTCTGGGGACTACATTTGCAAAATTACATCCTCTGGGGACTACATTTGCAAAATTCTCACTCCTACCAAATCAATAGGTCCTGGAGGGCAACAATCTACTAGCGTGTCCCAGGGTTTAGAGCCAGGCAGCCTATAGGAATCATTTATTTAATGAGGATGATGACAAAAACTACGTCGCCAGTAATAAGAAGAATAATAGCAATTGCAGCTAAAATTATAATAGTGAACATTTATTCAGCTCTTATTGTGTTCCAGACACTCTTCTAACAATTGTATGAAATATATATAGATACATATGTAGATATATAGATATATATGCATTTTAATACATATGAGATTAATATTCATTTTCCAAGATTTGCAGAATTTGGTTTAATATCTTTTTTTCTTGATAATACTCAATTTCTTGTCAGTCCACTTTTCCAAGGGCCGTGGTTGTCTAACTCACGGCTGGTCTCCTATGAGATAGAGAGAGGACACTGGCAAAAAGAGGGCAACCCTGCCACAGAGGACTGAGAAAATCTTTTCTGCCCTGAAGACTGTGAAACCAATATCTTAATGGGGGGCTATTCATGAATACAGGGATTGTGTGTAATTTTCATTTTTATCTTGCGTGCTTATTTATATATTCCAAGTATCAAACAATAAATGTGCATTATTTTTTAAACATGTAAAGAAAAACACTGAAGAACCATTTTTTAAAGCAGGAAATATGCTACAGTTCATGACATGAATTCGGATCAACAATAATTTATGTGATGCCAGGATGTATTACAATCAGTGTCACAAGGAAAGACAAGGAGTAATGTCATTACCAACACTGCCAGGAGTTCCTTGATCTTTCTGTCCAGTTGAGGCCTGAATTCTCTGAGGCCTGAAAATGGTAATAAAAATGATTTTTGGAAAGAAAAACAGGACCTTTGTAGGAAGGTTAAGAAAGCTGGGATGAAGGAAAATAAGAGGGACAACTTATCGACTGAATTCAAGTGTATGGAAATTGTCATAAAGATGACACTGGCCAGCTGTTCACCATCCCTATTTAAGACAGACAAAAAAAAAAAAAAAAGTCTCACATTTCAGTGAGAGTTTGGTGTTCCACAGCAAGATGACCTTCTTGAAGATATATGTGATAGACACTGAAAGTCCATAGCTCTATACACCTGGAAATATTAATACTTAAAACTAATATAAACAGGCAATTCTTTAGGGGTCTGCATGTAACAGTTTTGCATGGAGTCTGACAAGTTACATTCTTTCAATTCTAACCTCACTGTGATCAACTTAATCTATCTGCCTTAGAACAGGAAAGGAGATCTCCATGTAGTTCAAAATAAAGTTTCTTCTGCTGTATTTAAAAGTTAACTCCAATGTAACCACATTAACATCACATTTATGCAACAGCTGACCAAAACTTAGGCTCCTCTAAAATGTTCCTTCTGAAAGAAACTTTGTAACAGAAACTATTTTAGAATAATATTGGAGTTCTGCTCACGTCTTCTCTTGCGGAACCATATTGGAAATCGCAATTATAATTGTACATGGTGGAGTCATTCAACTGGAACCCATCAAATTAATGTTGCCAAAATCATGGGATAGTGGTTTCCTTTTGGGGGATAAATTAAAAGAACATTCATGTCCCTGATCAAAGAAACTCAATAGATCCAGTTTCCTATATTTCATAGTATCTATTTAGTCTTTATTTTAGAAATGTTCTTTAAACATAACACAACAGAGCAAATATTAATGGGATACTTTACAATGCTTAAAAATGTCCCTACATGTAATCTTAGCCGTACAACAACATTGCTAAGCAGGCCCAGAATATTATCATTTTAATGATTCTGAACTAAGGTTCAGAAAAGTTAAGTGACTTGCTCCTGTCTACTAAAGCTAGTAAGTATTAAAGACTAAAACTGGGGCCATATTACTAATCTTTCAAGTTTTTTTCTATTTCACCATTCTACCCTACAGTCTTCATTCTTTAAGTGTTTATAATATAGTTGGTGACATGCAGTTTAAAAGGGTAAAGATTGTTAATATAACTCTATACAGCAATGCGCGAATCATAGGAACACATACCATGTTTCCTCAAAAATAAGATCTAGCCAGACCATCAGCTCTAATGCATCATTTGGAGTATAAATTAATATAAGACCCAGTCTTATTTTAATATAAGACCGGGAATATAATATAATATAATATAATATAATATCCTATAATATAACACTGGGTCTTATATTAATTTTTGCTCCAAAAGATGCATTAGAGCTGATGGTCCAGCTAGGTCTTATTTTGGGGACAACATGGTATAATCAAATGGCTAAATAATGGCATAAGTCAGCAGGTATGCTAGAATTTAATTAGGCAAGAAATCAAGATGGCCAGAGGAGTCAAGGTTTGAAGAAGGAAAATGGGTTGAATATGGGTAAAGTTTTGTAGCATAGGAAGTGAAGGGGAAAAAAAATGTTTCAGGTAAAGGAAATTGCAGGAGGACTGAGTGGGAACATGGTGGGGGAGGGATTCAGAGGCTATGAAGAGATCAGCAGAGGTGCAGTTGTCACATCAATGTATGTATGGTAGGATTTGGGAGAACTCTGAAGTGAGAGTAAAATTAATATTGACTAGATGTCTTCGCTCAAGGTACTTTATCAGCCTGGTGTCACTTATTTCTTTAAATACCCTAGGTGTGGTTATTATCCCTATTTTCCAGATGGGGAAACTGAGGTTTCAGCCATGTTAAGTGGTTTATCTAAGATCACATAGCCACTGTGGTGAATTGGGGGGAAAAAAAAAAGGCCACAAATTCCACCTGTCCTGAAGAGAATTTCTCTTTTCAACATGTCTTTTCATCTCCTTCCAAAAAGCATAGTCTATTTCTCCATCTCTTGAATCAGGAAGAGACTTGTGACAGAAATGTGGCAGAAATGATATCATCTGACTCCCAAGGCTAGGTCCTAAGAGACTTGGCAGTTTGAGTTTTCGTCGATTGAAACATTACCCTAAGAACACAATATAAGGCAGCTCTCCTAGCATCCTGAAGGATAACAGGCCACACAGAGGAGAACGGAGGCACCGCAGCCAATAGCTAGCATATACTGCCAGATGTGCGTGAGGACGTCTGGGACTTCCCAGTCCAACCATCCCTCCAGCTAAATGCAGCTACGTGAGTGAGCCCTCGTGAAACCATCAGAGGAACCACCCAGCCAGCACAGGACTACGAGGAATGATAGTTCTTGCTTTGTTTTGGCGGGATTTTTTTTTTTTAGGGGAAAGAGGTTCTACACCTAATTCTTTCTATCACACAGTGCCACTTCCTGAAATTTTAGGCTAGTGAGATTGGTCTTTATCCAGTTGTTAAATGGGAAATATTTAAAGTTTTGAACAATGGAGTAACATGAAGAGAATATTCTTTAAAACAGTTGACATCCTAGAAAAGAAAGTACAGGCATTTAGTAAGTAATTATAATAAGCCACGCTCTAGGTAGTGAATATTATAAAGGTGGTTTGAACTGAGAATGCTAACTTGCTACCTCCGTATCCATTCTCTCCTTCTTTCTTAGTAACAAAAACCCCCAATTTTTCTGGTCACATGGCCATCCACAATAAAAGCTGTATTTCTAGACCTCCCTTGTAGTTATGGCCACAAGACTAAGTTCTGGCCATTAAATTGCAGCAAAACTATTTTATGGGACCTTCTTTTGCTCCTCTTTTCCTTGCCCTTTCACACTCCTTCCAGCCGGAGCCCAGATATGCAGACTTACCCTCCGCCACCGTCTTGGATCATGAAGACAGCTATAACAGAACTGACAACGGCCTGTGTCCCTGATTACCCCGTGGGGCCCCATACCAACCCTCCACGTCTGCATTATTTTTATGACCAAAAAGATGAAGTACTGTCTGATTAAGCTGCCATCATTTTGGAGTTTTGTCATATGCTAGACAGTTGCTACACTGATAAGTTGGTGCAGGAAGAGGCAGGGAAGGAAGCATGAGAGGACCTCGGTGTCTGCCTAGCAAGAGGCGAAGGAATATGATGTCCTCATAGGAAAGAGGTTTTGAGTCTGGGTGATTAAAGATGTGATAGCATTTTCCCTCTTGTATCTCGTCAGCTCCCACTACACAATGGATCTATCAGGGAATTTTTAACTCACAGGAATTGGTGCAGTCAGTCTTCTCATTCTGCTGTCTGAACCCCGCAAGGACCAGGTCGGCACAGGTGCCCGTTCCCAAAGGCAGGAAGGTAGGAAAAAGTTCATAGTGAGGCCATGATAGAGGGTTGGCCAGTGTCAACATTTCATTCCCTCTTTTACCTGAAACACAGTCGCTCTTCTCCCAGAAATACGACACATCTGACTTTACTATTTCTTCTTTTTTTTTTTTTTTTTAAAAGGCATTTGGGAAAGAAAGAAAGAGTGTTCAAGATGCCTGGGACACGTCACTCCACAAAAGAGACAAAGACTCCTGTCTTAATGGAGCTTACATTCTGGCAGGGAGAGGCAAACAAAAAACCATCAGCGTGATCAGTAAAGTCAATGAGATGGCATATTAGGGCTATTCCCTCTGTAAGAGAGGAACGCAAAGAGCAGGGAGGACCACAAGTGTCCTCAGCAGGGCTGGGCGAGAGCAATATTCAGTCGGTGACAGCTGTGCTTCTCAAGAAGGCACATTATTAGCTGGAGTATATGAAACTTTCAGGGGAGGAAGACGGTACATGTACACCAAAGAGATGGATTCATTCTAGATTAATGTGTAAGAAGAAGAATAATAAACGCATTCACTCTCTTTGGGTTCTTTGAGTCGTGGATCTACACATGGGAGAGACCCACATGGCCCACGGTAGAAAAACAAAAGGCCCAACAGAATGAACATTACCAAAGATACTGTTTGCTAATGAAAACCATGTAACAACTATAATCATTTTAATGTAGCTCACATTATTGAGCGTCTTACTGCATGACAGGCACAGTGCGAATTGCTTCAGAGAACTAGTACCTGAGGTAGAGGGACACCTCCTGAAGCACCTTTTAAAGAACAGAATCAGAAGTCACAAAGGTATGTGTGTGACTTCCCGTGTGTATGGGTGTGTGTGTGACAGCCCTATAAATACTGGAATATGCCACATGCCCTGGGCACCTAAAGAGTTTGGAAAATATGTAGATGTGAGCTGGTTAAACCTGTGTGAATGTTGTTTGGAGATGGGGGATGGGTTGTGGTATAAATTTACTGGCTGCTATTGAAATGAAAAGAATAGCAATGCATCGTAATGTTCATTCTAATCAAGCAAAGCTTGGAGGTTGAACTTCAGACTGTAAATGTGGTGTGCACATTTGTCTCTGAATGGGACTTTGCATCTCAGCTGTTGAAACATTTGTGGGAAGGTGAAAGTTTGTGGACTAATAGATTCCTGGGGCAGGGCTTAAGCTAATGCACTAAAAGATGTTTTCACTGAAAAGACAAATCATTTCTTCATGCATACACAGTCATTCTCGGTACAATTAAGCGAAACTTATTTTCCCAAGAAGGTCTTTGACAGTGGAGAAGATATATCTGAGAAGGAAAAGTGGTTTCTTCTCCTGAAACACAGCGGGTAACTTAGAAAAGTAGAATTCTGGACAACTCTCAAAATCCTAGCTGAGAGTACAGCAAATATTTTTAAGCAATTATTAAATTATCATGAAATATTGTTTTTATTTATGACAGAAGTAAACAAGAATAGACAAATGAGGCTGTTAGTAAAGTACTTATTTCTTTAGAAATTATGCTGTGTTAACTCAACCCCAAATCTTTGCAGCATAAATCTAAAGTAATCCAAAATTGTAAGTAACTCGTCAGAAAGTCAAAAAATAACTTACTGCTAGAATTAGGATTTGAGCCCAGGACATCTGATTCCAAAGTTAATGTGTTTGACCAGCATCCTTCCCAGAACGTGCACACATGCACACACACATGCACACACATGTGCATGCACACACATACACACATATGCACACACACACAATACACACTTACTTTCTTACTTACTTACTTTAAGGCTTTGATTGACCAAATTACCATAGTTTTCCTTTAAACATCTATGATTTTTGCAATGGATAATTTTCAGACTGCTGCTCCCTCTTCTTTTGATAACGGTACCTAGATTTTTCTCTTAGAAACAACCTTCTCCCAAATGAACTTCAGGCTTACTTCTACTCCAGATTCAAGAGCATGATAACTTCAGTCTTGGCTAGAAAACTGCCTTCCCTGTCTGCAAGGTTGGTTCATGGTTGTGCATGTGTACTAATCTAAGCCAGACCCAGGGAGACATTTTCTGGGGCTACTAAGAGAAAGACAGGTTCTCTTTCCACCCAGACATGAAATTGGAAGGGACTAATGCAGTCATCATGCCAACATATGGAGTCTGAGAAAGAAGCCAGACTTAGAAAAAGCAGAGATGAGTCAAAGATGGAAATGAATCAGCTCTCGAGGACTCTGGAGTCCCCCACCTCAGCCATGACCAACTCCATCCAGTCCTACCCCTGTCCCACACTTGTATGTGAACTTATAAAACACCTTTTTATGTAAGCCAATTTGGACTATGTTTTCTATTGCTTCTGACAACAAATGTTTGTTCCAAGCGATACAGTTCTCCCTCCCAAGGAAGAAAAGATAGGAGAGGAGCAGGCCTCCTTTAATCAGCAGAGGAAGACTGAGAATCATAATGAGGGGTACAGGGCAGAAAATGAGATTTCAGGGGCCGACAAGAAAGCTGTACTAAGTCATTCCTAAACCTCAGTGTATAGTGAGATGAGGGTTCATTCCTGTCTCCAAAGTCTCCATCTTTAGTTCCTGGACTTTCAGGAAACAGCAGGGAGCTCAAATATCCTTACTGAGAAGATAAGGAGCATAATCAAGGGGGCCAAAGCTTTGTTTGGCTGCGCAGTACTTTCTTTTCCTCTCTCTCTCTCTCTGTCTCTCTGTCTCTCTCTCTCACACACACACACACACACACACACATCTATGCAACTTCCAGACCCCACGATAAAAAACTTTCAGAGGAGACGCCACGCCTTTCCTGTTTCTCTCTTCTATCTCCAAGTTGTCCATAGAAAAATATCCCAGCATCATGATGGCTGTAACATAATCCAGGCTAAATGCGGAAACTGCAACGCTGAGGCTGAAATAGACACCACATCCTTAACTCAATCTCATTGAATTTAAAACAAAATAAGAAAGGGAAGGACAAAGACAAATCATACTGGGGAGAATAGTCGCCTAAGTAAACCATCGAGTTCGGTTGGTCTGTCTTTTGTCAGTTTAGGCCCAGACTCTGCCAGCGCTGTCAATGTAGTTTTGTTGGAAATTATCATTGTCTACATAAACAAGGCATATCTTTTCACAGCAGCAAACACACACACACAGTCACACACATATACATTAATGCTTTCTGGCTTTTCTATTGCTCTGTCCCAGACAGAAAGTGAAAGGTTTTGAGGACTGAGTAACTTAAAGGGGAAACGCTATATTTCCTAAAATGAGGGCATTACAGTACTGCCTTTGCTCCCACTTTTAGCATCCAAGACTTCCAACAACAGACTGAGGTAAATAACAGCCAAGGAGCCAGGGCAACCCCTTGCAAGGGTTAAAACTAGATCAAAATCAAATGGCACGCTTCACCATGTCTTCTGCATGACTGATACTGCAATCGATCTGCAGCGGTTCATTTTCTCTCTGGAATCCCTGCCTACTGAGAACAAATACAAACACATGTGGAACCAATAGGAAGCAGACTAAGGGTTTTAAGAGTTCTGCACCAACCTGTGTCAGAGAGCTCTCACTTAGCAGATGGGGCAATTAATAAAAGAGTCAAGTGGTATGACTCTGTCAAGGTGCCTGTAAGTGCTAACAATCCGCTTTTGTCTTCCCACTGTAGAGTACAGATGGATTCCGATTCAGAATAAAAACTGTATTGTGCCCCAGTTGACTCTTGTACAGTGTCCCAGTATTAACAGAGGGCCAGGTGTCCTACGTCTCCCATTTTAAAGACAAACATGATACTGATTCTTTCTCTCTGCTAGCATTTTAAGTGCTGATGTGACCACTAATCTGGGGGAAATACAACTTCATAAGTAATTCAGCCTTTCAAAAATATCTGAAAAGGAAGGATTTGCCATCAAAGCACTGCCTGTCTGTGCACACACCTTAGTGCCCATTGATTCTAATCACAAATATATATAATTCTTGCCCTACAGCCAACAGCTAGGATTTACCAAACTCACTTAAGACTGAACCTTTAGCAGGTGTTACTTTATTTTTCAAGAGGTAGAAATTGAGGTGTGAGGGCCACAACTGGTCACAGGAGGTCACATAGTTCTTTATGCAAATGTGAGCCCTGGCGTTGCGGTGAATTCCCAGTTTAGTTTATTGCGTTCTGCCGGAGTCCTCACCCCTGCCCTCGTTGGCTCCTTAACCCACTGCCATCACAGACGGTAACCACTTTTCTTCCTCTCTGAACCAGGCCCCAAATAGTGGAAACGTGTCTGTCACTCCCAAGGCAGTTACATGAAACTGAGAATGTGCTCTGCTGCCCACACTGAATGCCAACCCGGAGATACTTGCTTTGCTCCTAGTTTAAATGCCAACCTCCCATAATCCTGTTGCCGTAGACATCAAAATACCATGAGGAAAAGAGCACATTAGATGTTCCATTGATTGTGTACTCTTTATCTCTAAAGCTTTGTGATGTATGAGAGACTCCAGGGGGTCACTGCCTATCCAGGGGCCTCTTTCGGAATGCTCCCTTTGCTTATCATTCAGTGAAACTGGCATCTGGAATAGGCAGGTAAAAATCAATCTCATCTCCTCATACAGTTTATTAGAGATCATAGAATGCTCACTAGGCTTGTTTGTTGTTTTTGCTGCTGTTGTGGTGTTAGGGGGATGGGCTTCCCATGTGGGCTGAAGGGCAAGCATTGATTTACTTTGCTGAAATTAAAATAAAAAATTTAATTAAATTTAACAAACATGTCTTGAGCTCCAACTCTACCTGGTTCCAAACTTCAGTTTTAATGCCAGTTCAAGTACGTTTTTAAGCTGACGGGAAACTTCTAGCTTATTTTGTCAAACAACCTGATTTAGAGGTGAATACCAGAGAAGCCAAGCAATTTGGGAAAAGTCATAAATCTAGAGACAGCGCCAGGGTGTGAGGCCACGCTCAGGTCTCTTAACTAGACCCAAAGACTCTGGTGCTGTTTCTTACATATTAGTAGACATCTCTTAGTAGATGACACTCGACTTTTTTTGTTTTTTGCACTAAATCTTACCCTTAGACCTTGCCTCTGTGCTTTTGGGGAATAAGAAGAAGGAAACCACTCTGTTCATTCTTCACTCAAAAAATGCTAAGAACAACTTATTCACAGTTA
Organism: Rhinolophus ferrumequinum; assembly: GCF_004115265.2. NCBI lineage: Eukaryota > Metazoa > Chordata > Mammalia > Chiroptera > Rhinolophidae > Rhinolophus > Rhinolophus ferrumequinum. The sequence goes on along the minus strand of NC_046295.1, from coordinate 24,414,404 downwards.
TTCTGACAGAAAAACATCCATTTTTTCCTTAGCTAAGGAGAAGGTAGGGAACAGAAACATCAACTATGTTGAGACAAGAGATCACACTTATTTATAAAAGATGCCATGACGAAACAGGATTTCTACAGGAAGAGTAATATAGCTGTTTGGCTTACCTAACAGTAAAATTCTCTCTTGAAAATTATTCATTATCCAATCACTGCCCAAATCAATGGCTCCTTACAATTTTCAGAAGACATTTCTAACACCCTAGCTTAGCACTCTATTTATACATGGAATTATTTCTGTTCCCTACCCTCGCCTCCTCACCTACATGAGGAGTACATGTAGTACTCCTACATGTACTACTACATGTACTTATATACCAAATCCTGTTCTCCGCTTCTTCTATAACAAAGTCCAAACAAGGCACATAAGTTAGAAACTACATTTCCCAGCATCCTCAGTAGCTAGATAGGACATGTGATTAAGTCCTCCTGATGTGAGCAGAAAACATGTGCCTCTTCCAGGGCTGTACTTTAAATCAATAGATACGTGCTCTTCCATGCTCTTTCCCCCCCTTCACATGACCTGGAACAAAGTGAGGAAACAGCTTCAACCAATTAAATGAGGCAACACTCAAGGGAGTGGTAAATCAATGAGTAGAAGGAACCTGGGTCCTTGAATAAATCACACGAAGCAGAGTTGCTTGCCAAACTAGACCATCTAGATTATTACACCAGAGAGAAATAACATTCTATTTACTAAAGCCACTTTATGTTTACAACAGCCTAGACTTTACGCTAACTAAAACATACCCTTTCCTCAGAGGTTGGGTTTCCTAGGAATCAGAATCTGAGACTCACATATGTATAAAGTTTCTTGGACAGGGCTCTCCATATTACGGTGGAGAAGGGCAGCAGGATTTGGCAAAGGAAGAATTTGAACCACACGCAGGGATAACAGAGCCACAGATCATTCTTGAGGAAGCTCTGGATCAGAAATACCCTTACTTATTGAGGCAGAAGACTAGACCCTTATATCTCCACGTTGACCAATCATTATATACAGGTTGCCCCTGGGAAAGAAAGGGGACTATGAGTAAGGACGCTGTCTTCCGCGAAGGAAAACACCTAACTAGGGTTTCAGTTAAGAGCATACAGCCCCCAGGTCCAGCAGGTGGGAAGGTACAGGTCAGCCCTGTAGGTGAATCTGAGTAATGCGTCCACGTCAGCCCTCCGCTGACATCCCTCAGACCCACTTGGTTCATATAATAAGTTATTGGAACAGCAAATCCTGGATTCTGGTTGGTCTGTCCTATTAAGGAAACTTAAAAGAAGAGGTAAACAAACTTCAGCCACAACCAATGCAGTTGGTCTCAACATTAGAACTAATTTTCACTATAACTACCTCTATCGTGTTTTCTAAATTCCCCTCATTTTTAGCTAACACCTCTGCTTGTCTAGATAGTTCACACACTAAGGTGACTCAGAACTTCATCCCTAAAATGTCTGAGTCCCTGGTTTCCAGGCTCTTCTGAGACTTTCACTACAGCACTTGTCCCTCGGGCAAGGGAGAACCAAAAGATGCTCCATGGATCACTTGGGTACAAACAGTACAGTTTTCTGCATTCCTTACATCCCTACCTCCACCCGATGATTACAGTCTATTATTCCGGGCAGGATGGTGACTCTCTTTTTTTGCCTGTCACTTGGCACGAAAAGCCCTCGATGAGAACTATAGCCTAAAGTTTAACAGGACTTTTACTGTGTCCTTTGCTGGAATTGTTCCCTCTTGAAAACCGGGAATTCTAAACACAGAGATCCCAATGTGGTGCAGAGAAAAAGTGCAAATTTCCCAAGTGGGTCACTGGGAGTGACAATCAGAGAATCTACTTCCATTTCCACTCATATATCCCTTGACTCATGTGTTCTTTCTGTTGTAAACAAAACAACATTTCATCATCACTGATGTAGAGTAGATAGTACATCCTAGGAGGTGGTGCTGTATTCTTACTAGGTATCGTCTCTGAACTAGGGCTTCATTCATACTAGGCCAATCTGTATGTCTATCGGGTTGGCAGCTTCTGGGTATGGTAAGTGATAGAACCAGTGGATTCCATGGCCACATCCCAGCACATGACTTCCTTTGCTGAAAAGTGTCCCTTGGTCTGACATGGTATTATATAGAATTCTTTGTTAGTGCACCAAACACTGTAGTGATGACTTAGTCAAACTCACACCTGAATATGTGACATGTCTAGTCAAGATAAATGGTGTCGCTTCCAGGATAGTAGGGTTCCGATGTAATCAACATGCCACCATCTCCTCAAAGGATGGTGCTATGTCAGCAGCAGAGCATTGGTCTCTGTTGCTAACACACTAGATATTAGCCAGCAGGAGCTGGGTCAGCCTTGGCGAGTGAGAGTCCACAAAGAGCCTCTCCTATGCCAGTATTATTACTCCATCACGTAACCGTTGTGCTGATGAGAGAGCTGGCTGATGCCCTTTTGTCTGTTTAGTTCTTTACTGCTTCTTCATAGGTGGCTGCTTTCTGGAGGCTTGAACATGTGATACAGGGAAATTACTCTTTGTACTCCATTTCATAGCCATACACGTGCCTCTATACCCAAGCATTTTGTACCACATCTAATAGGTTTCTTTTTCCTGGGCCCTGATCAACCAACCAAGCCATTCACCACTACCCATGACTTTGTATATACTTATTATCTTAGGCCACTTTTATCACCACACAAAACAGACGAGCAAGTACACCATTAGGCGCTCTGCTCATCGGTTTCTTCTCACTATTGCCCCAGTGAGGTCCTCCCTGAATGGGACTATAATGCAGCCACAGTCCATTTTTCACTTGCACTCCCATTTTGAGCTGACCCACCCATACATGAACGAAAATTGATCTTTATTTCCTTCTCTTTCAGTTGTATACCTGGCATTTCTTTCAGGGCTCCAGGTCCAAAATCTATGTCAGATCTGGAGACAGCGCAAGGGAGTTGGCTGCGCTCAGTCTTGTAACCATCCTTTCTTTATTTCTTCTTGCATAGATTGCATAGATTGATCAATACTCTTGTTGGCCCTCCATCTATTTTGCACCTAGGGCGACTGTATTCTATTAACTATCTCTATAACTTCCCCACCGAGCTGACATTCTCATCTTACCATTCATTATAGAAATATCGTCTCTTATTCAAGTGTCACCACCTAGGCTCTGTTACTTGGACTTCTATCATCTTTAGTGCTATTGGTAAATCCAGCTTTCTAACAGCACCCTCTACCATCGGCCATCACTGAGTTTCTCAGTGATGCCGGAGCCTGTCTCAGCAGCATATTCCTGATCACTTAAGCAAATGAGGTGTCCACCAGACTTTCCTGAAGAACATGTTCAGCTGACAGGTCTTCCAGCCTTGTGCAGGACTTTCGCTTGAGCATACTCATTTCTCTGAGTTTTTTGATCCCTTCTTACATCATGTGCCATAGAACACCAGCTCTGACAGGTGTGGTGAGCAAGATTAGGCAGAGGGAGAAGTTGGACTGTGGTCCAGTGGCAGCAGAGACTTTAGAAGATCGTACTGGGAGCTCTTGAAATAGGATGGATGTTCAGAATTGCCTACCTTGCCATAAAGGGAGCTGGCCTTTATACCTCTGTGTCTTGATGCATACGTCACAGGGGAAGGGGCATGAACATGGATAAGACAGCTCCTTTTGGTTGAGGACAATTCCAAAACGGGGTTCCGCTAAGATCTTATAGCCATCAACACTCCCAGTGGCTGGGAGAATGTGGGTTTCAGTCCCGAAGGGGAGTCTGGGCTGCATCCCACAGCACCCTGTACACCAATGTCCACTACAATACATTCCAAGACAGTCTCTAACAGCATGCCAAAATTACTCTTTTCTGAATTGGCACGTTGCTTTCCCATCTCAGCTTATATCCATATAGTTAACTCAAACTTATTCTCCAAAATAGCTCAAGGACCTTCTCTTCTGTCTTCCCTGATCTTCCTTAGTCTCCTCTGCTTTACTGCCTCTCCTTTTTCACTCCCGTGGTAACTTTTTTATCATTTTATCACATTATACTGAAATCATTTTATCACATTAAATAGGAAACGCCTTGAGGGAAGAAGGGACAATGTCTTATTCTCCTGATGTTGACATATTGCCTGGCATATAACAGGCATTCATCCAATGTGATTTATTAAAAGTGTGAGTCAACGAATGAGTTAATAACTTAATGAATGTTCACACACGCTCTCATTTTATTTCCAAAAAGAATTTGAGGCAGCCAAGTTCCAAAAAATCCAACATACTGCAGCTTATGGAATAGTAGCTCAAAATATGCAAAACCTGGCAGAAATGCATGTCTCACTCTATGGAATGGCACACTATTGGGGTATAAATATGAGACTTGGAAAAACCCTCATTTCAATGCTACAGATACCCAGATTGGTGACAGCAGGGTATCTTCTCACAGGGACAAGAGATCCCAGCCAACAGCACTTTCAAGAATGTGCAAGCAAAGAGTTAACAGTCTCACAGCTGCCTTTCATTGGAGGTGTTAATGAGGTGACAGGGGGAAAGATTTTAAAATAAAATTGCCTTCACTCATTCCAGTTAAATTCCAGTACAATGGAAAGACATGAACCTCTCTCTATTTATCCTCTCTCCCTACCCCCATTCTAACGAGGTCTGACCTTAGCTCTGTGGTCGCATGCCTTAAAACGGCCCACTAAGAATTTGGAACTGTCCACTTGGTTTCCTAACCTCAGGTTGCCTTGGGGAAGTTACTAAAATTTGGTTACCAGAGATACTTGGGTTAGGAAAAAAGATTCAAAAAATAATGTGGTGAGACAGAGCTGGGATGTCATCTGTGCGAGCAATCAGAAACCCAGGCATGCAGTCATTCCAACGTACTTTCTGCTTGTTTATTTAAAAATTCTCTGTTTCTGTGATATGAATCAGAAGTAAAGGACAATATTTTAGAAGGAAAAGATCCCAAAGTCACGGACCTGACAGTCTTTGAAAAAGGTCTCAAACATGGCCAAGAGACAAGATCGCCATTCCAGCCGTGAGTTTTCAATTTCCCACAGTACCCACATGCTAGAAGTTAGAGATAAAAGGATGCTGCAGGACCTACATATTGCCCAGGGCACTGATAACTTAAATTTCCAGGAAGAGGGGAGTTAACCTCACTATGATACAGAGAGAAGGCCACAGTCTAAGGACTCACAGAGACATGTTTATCTGAATTGGGCAAGCAATTCACCTGACTCTCAAGATTCTCATCTGTAAAGTACGGCTAATGTTCCTACCTCGTAGATTATTGCAAAGCTTAAATGTGATAAGATGAAGGAAATATTTAGCACAAAACAACTAGGATTTCTCCTAATGTTATTATTATGATTATTATTTATTATTATTGATGAGGAGGAGCATTTGCCTAGGAATTCTCTATTCATGACAGAATGCATATGCCATTTGTGTGTATAATACTAAAATAATCTCATTGTACTATGAGTAAAAGAAGAGGCTATGTACTTGATTTTCTCAGGACTAGCTAAAAGCAAATATGAGGAGAAATCCTAGTTGTTCAACCAGGATGCTTCACTCTTGTTGAGAAATTATTTAATCTCTCTGTGTAGTTTCCTTATCAATAAAATGGGGCTTATAAGATCTACCTGATATGGTTTCGATGGCGTTTAAACAAGTTAACAAATATAAAGCAACTAGTACAGCCTCATAGTAAAGAGTGTTATTGTGACTGTTCTTGGCTCTTTAAATCACTATCTCATTGCTCTTTATATCAGGATGTTACTGAAGAATCCCCTATTTAGGAGAAAGAAAAAAAAAAGTACTTCCGTAACTTACTAATTATTTGTTCTAGTGACAAATAGCCTTCAATACGACCCCTACTTTCAAGTGAACAGATTGATATTTCTTGAACAATGTCTATACCAGCACCTCACTAACATATGATAAATATAATTTTCTCATGGTCATCAAAAATGTTGTAGAGGTTAAAAATAGGCCAAGGCAGCAACTATGCAAATAATACTTAAGCACACTTTTACAGTGGACCTAGATTGCTAAGAGGAAAGTATAAGAGGCCTCTATGCCAGGATTTACTTTTCCACTTACACAAAGCAAACAGACAAAAAAAAAAAAAAAAAAAAAAAAAAAAAACTCCAATAAAAGCTTAGGCTAACAAAGAACATTATTTTTTTAAAAGATCGACATATCAGAAAAAAACATTTGTCATATTTTAGTTTTTGATATTAAAAGTAGAAGAAGTTTTGTACCTTCTGCTAATTTTCTTTTGTGAAACTAGAACTGTTCTAAAAAATAAAGTCTTTAAAAAAATAAAAGAAGGAGAACTAGGTCAGTTTGGGCATATTTCACAAGGAAAATATAACTTCAATTTGTCTTCAATATTTTTTATTTTTGCAACAAGATGAAATGTTATATAAATGCATCTAATGATAAACAGTACACTTAACAATAATAAGAGCATTTGCAAAGCATTCGTACACCTAATATTTTGTTTTGTCCTCACAACAATCTTGTGAAACAGGTAAGTTGAGCTTCTTATTCCTCCATCTTAATACAACTAAGACTCAGGAAGATTAATAATAAGACCAAAATGACCACAAAATACTAGGAAATTCAAAATTTCTATCCAAATCTCCTTACTTCTTACTTTAGCATATCATGTTGTATTTCAAAGATAAGGAATATCTTACAAGGAATTGGCTACAAACATGTTGGAAGGGCTAGAAAAGCAAAATAGGAGAGAAGCAACACAAGTATAACGTGATGAGTAGTCTTGTGGTTAAAGTTATTGGAAGGAGAAAAGAAGGAATGAGACTGAACGAGAGGACGAGATGTTCTTAGCGTCTGGTGAGAGATCTTAGTGCCAAATCACCATCTAAATATATGGTTTCTCAAGGAAACTCAATACCTACATCTTGTGACATTTAACCCAGCCTCTTTATTGATTTTTGTGTTAGAGCAAAAATACCAAAAAGAAAAAAAAATTAAAAACACAATAACATAGCAACAGAGTATATACAAGATTTCAAGGCATTCCTGAGAAATATAATCATCTGTGGACTCTTGCCCCAGCCTGGTGCTACAATTCCATTTGCTCCCCTGAGCTAGCTGTGGCAGGCCTAATATGAAAAGAGAACTGGGTCTCACCAAAGCACTTTGGGAAAGTGGGGCTCTCTGGATGCACCTTGTTTCAGGAGCTCCCTGACTGACCTCCCTGTAGGCCTGAAAATTCTTAGTGAACCATAAAACTGAAGTACAGATATTCATGGGTGTTAACTCAAGCACAGTACTCAATACTCAAGCACAACCTGAGATAAAAATTATAGCCACAATGTCAAATAACTGGGATAATTAATATTTGTTGAGCTTACTATTTGCCAAATACTTAGTTTTTATGTGTATACATACATCTCATTTAATCCTCACCAAAACCATATGTGGTACTGACTTTTACTATTCCTATTTTAAAGACAGGGAAACTGAAGCTAAGAGGTTAAGTGCATTGCCCAAGGCCCGACAACTAATGAATGATATAAACCCAGGCTGTTTAATTCTAGAAACACACTCATAACCGGTGCTGTTTTCCTCCATGTCATTGGAGGGGTGACTTTTATGTTTTCAGTTGCTGTTCTAAACCCCTCAGTCCTTCTGGACACATGAAAGACGTGCTGTTGTCTGGCCAAGGAAAGTCACAAAGAGTATAAGCCTCAATTTGCTTCCTGATTATATTATATTCATATGCATCCTGTCAATTATAGTTCTTTACACCAAACAGTGAGTTGCTTTTTTTTTGGCACACAGTGTATAATTTTTCCTAATATGTACATGACATATAGCTGGTGCCATTGACTTGTATAGTAACTCTCATTTCATGCATTTTGTTTTCTTTTGTTGTCTGTTATTATTTCTCCTAGAGGAATCCAGTCCAAACGCATCATTATACTGCTGATCTAAAAGTTTGAAGCAGGGAATTAAGACTACCATTTACAAATGTACCTGGTATCAACTCAGGACTTCCTAGAAAAACACTAATATAAAAACTAGAAAAAGGATAAAATAGGTTATGACGCTGAAATTCCAGGGTTTGATTGATTTCAACCAGCTTCATGGAGTTTTTTTTGTTTGTTTGTTTGTTTTTTGGGGGGGTTGTGTTGTTTTGTTTTTTTGCTTTTTTGCTTTGCTCTCTCCATGTATGTTTGTTTATAATATGGTATATTTAAAAAGGTGATCCATTTCCTAATCTTTTGTTATACAAAAGTCTTCCTAATTCCAACCCAAGGTCGTTACAGTGGCAATGAATATTGTATTCTGCCAATGAACTTGTTGGTTACAAACTTAGTAGGTTGGTGCGAAAGTAATTGCGATTTTTGCAAGTATTATTAACCTTTTAAACCGCAATACCTTTTGCACCAACATAAGACATTCTCCAGGCATAGCTGATGGACAGAAATTTGGAGAAATCATATGAGGAAAGGAAAGAGAAATTTAGTAATGGGAACATACCAGCTTCCGTTCGATATAGGACATTTGCAAACACAAGACAAGTAAGCTAACCAGAATTTCAACACCTTCTAGGTGTTAGGAATTTTCCCCTTTATTACTTATGCGCATGTCCTCGTCTTTCACATCCTAAATGCTTGCCAGCTCTGAGACCTACACTGCAGCAATTGGGAAACGACTATCCCGCTCTCGAAAGATAATCACCATTTGCACAGTTAAGTGTTTGGCAGAGCCCTGGATTCAGGAGCACTGAAGGGCTCTGAAATCGTAATATTTTAATGATTACTTTTTTAAACATATGCTTACACTGCATTTTCCAGCTAAGGAGGGGTCTCAGCTGTCATCCATATCTCACTCACAAAGCAAAGTTCTAAGGCCAACTTGGCAGCTTGGAGCGATTCGGTGGATCTGGAAATCGTTCAGCTCCCCAGTCAGCGTTCTTCACGTCCAAATCCAGGGGCCAAAACTTTTACTGAGCGATGGAGCTGCTGCTTAACTGCCTCTCTCACCTGCTCCTGTCACTGAGATGTAACTACTCCTATGTTTAGAGCTACTTCAGGAAAAGAATTGTCAAGCCATATGTTGCAAAGTGACTGCTACATGTCCCTTAGCTGTTTCAGTTCGTACAAATGTGCAATTTCTCACCCAGCAGAAGCTCTGAGCCCATTAGATGGATCAGTTAAACCGGATATTTAGCTCAGGACTCACAGCACATGAGGGTAATCCATATACCTAGAGTGACCACATACTCGCTTTGCCTGAGACAGTCCTGGGCTGGACCTACTGTCTAAGTATAATTATCAACAAGGTCCACTTCTACTCACAAAGTTGTACTAGCTTAGATAACGATATGGTCACTCCGGTTATACCTATAAAAGATCAAGAGACCAGGATGAGCATATCTTAAGCCCAAACATTGATACTTGTAAGCTTCATAGCTCACCTCACCTGCTCCCTGGCAGTTTCCAGCTGTTGTACTGCTAAAGCTTCAAACTAGAACATACTATACCTCTAGTGTCTATCAGAGTCTGACACAAAGGATAATAATGCTGTATTTTTTTGAGACGGATAATGTCAAATCAGAAGGTATATTGTTCATTCATACAATTCGAACATATTCATTGTCCCTAGTGTTTGCAGGCTCTGTGCAAAAACAGGGGATATACCACAAAGCAGGTAAATTACTACCCTCAAGGAGACTGCAGTCTCATGGGAAAGACTGAGTTAAGATATCATTTTAGTAATTTAAGTGGTATAACACCGTGTACTATAGGAGTGTACAGAAGGGCCAACTAACCCAGCCTTGAGAAATGTAGGGAGACTTCTTGGAAAATACAACATATAACTACAGGAGAGGAAGTGGGATAGATGAGAGTTCTCTTCTCTATTTTATGTACAAATATTCTTAGTGAACCATAAAACTGGAGTACAAATACTCATGGGTTAACATTAAGATAACTGAAAGTCTCCAGTGGGACTATAAAGAAGAAGAAGGATGAAGGTCAAGGCTGGCAGCGGGCAGGTAGAGGAGCCCAGAGAAGGCCACATATGTCATAAGGACACTGGATTTTATCCCAGGGCAATGGAGAACGGGAATGGGCCTTTCATAGAAAAGTGACTTGATCAGATGCGACTTTAGAATGATCACTCTGGCTACAATGTTACAGAACATTTGCAAAAACAAAGTAAGCTAACCAGAATTTCTATGTGAAATCATGAAGTATTTTTTGTTCCTAGGGAGAGAAGGGGACATCACTTTTGTGTTTTATTTGAACGTGTTGAGTCATCTATGGAGAACATTCTCCTTGATAAAGTCAACCATGATTCAAGAGTGAGGCACTCTCGGTTCCGTTACAAGTTCCAGGGTTTAATTTGCTGGTGTCCGTGGCCAAACCACACTAGGCTTACTTGGACCTCAATTTCCTTGTCGATGAAAAATAGATTGTTGTATTCACCTTTCATACAGGGTGATGTGAGGAACAGCTATTGAAAAGCAGCCAACTTAAGGGGGAAAAAGTGTTGCAGAAATGCTTAATAAGTCCAAATAACAGCCAAGGAAGATGAAATGTAGGTGTGAAAACTTCAAGTGTGCAGTGGAAGAGTTTCAACTACAAGATTTGTTATCTGGAGGCTCATTTTTACTAGGGCTGTTTGTCTCGGCTAAATCTGAGCTGGGGGTGGCCGTCCCACTCACCAATTAGGAGACGACAATCTAACACCAACTCTGCTCAAAGGTGTGTCCCTGCATGCACTGAGACTTGGGCTCACTTTCATAAGAACCCTTCCCCAAATCTGCCGAGTCCAGCCCACAACTTATAAAGTCACACTCTGAAACTAATTTCTAGAGGAAATGTGCTGTTTAAATGACTAAATAATAAAAGAATTGGATGCAAAAATATGAGAGAGATCATTGAATCTCTCCATTACCCTCTTCAGCTACAGCAAAACACCAAACTCTTCAAATTTCAATGAAAGAGTTATTGATAATAACAGCTATCATTCATCGAGAGCTGGTTATGTGCAAAGTGCTATTCTAAATATCTTGTGAAATTAGCTCATTTGTTACAGAGAGCTATATTATTTCCTATTATATCTTATTTCTTAATACTTGAGTTTGGAGAAGTACTGCCCATCTATAAAGTGACAGAGCTTTCAGCTGGTACAAATCTAAGTTTATGCTCATTGCTACTGCACTGCACTGCCAAAAACTATTAGAAGGCCTATCGCACTGCTGTCTTCTTGCTGAGATCCCACTTTCTCAACCCAACCCAACCCTGCTGCTCATATCATCACTGGCCTGTGAAGTTGGTGTTTCCAAAATGACAGTCATTCAAGATAGGAAGGTTAATTTATTTTAGTGGATGTGTGTCAGTGACACTATTTTTAAAAAGTACATCATGACAACTTGTACATCACACAAAATCCCTTCATTGGGTTGTGCCAATATGACTCTAAAAAGGAGAGATCTGTCCTTCTGTACATGTTCCATCAAGAGCACCTGTCAACAGTCAATGGTTCACATCAGTATAATCAACAATGTAAGAGAAATCCAGGTACTTTTCTGAGAAATAGATCCAACATCAGAGAATAGAAATGGCATTGAAATAAGCTCTTTTCGAGTAGAGATTGGTAAATCCTACAGTGTTTCTTCTTGTCATACCACAAACCAAAAAATTGGTTGTGACGGTTGTATCAAGTAGTACTTTTTACATCAACAGTATGCTGAGTTTTAAGCCTGAGCTACATGCAGGTTCTGTGATTCTACCTCACAAATTCTACAAAACCATGACTCAAATTTATTTTAAAATATATTTCTTAAATTATTCTAACACAATTTTAAAACCATATGCACATTCAAATATACGCATTTTCTCTCCCTATCTCTCTCTCTCGCTCTCTCTCTTTGTCTCTTTCTCCCCCACACACACACACACACACATTCACACACACACTCACATATCCATGCTGAACTCATTTATACATCCAGCAGCCTACATCACATCAGTTTTAACCATAATGTGTGCAAAATCAAACTCCTGATCTTTGCACCCTGCCCCTACACTTCTTCCACCTCCAGTCCTCCACAATTCAATAGGGGCAATCCATCCATCCAAAGGCTTAGCGTTTTTCCTGACTCATCTCTTCCCTCATATCTCACATTCAAATTCCCCATCAAATGACTACTTCACATCACCTCCACTGCCCCATCCTGTACAAGTCACCAGCATCTCTCATTTGGAGTATTTCAATACCTCCCTCATTAGTCTTCTTTCATCTGATCTTTCTCTATTACACTCTATTCTCACCCCAGCAAGCAGAGTGATGCTTTTAAAACTAAGTCAAACTTTCTTTACCCAAAGCAAACTGTAGATTCAATGCAATCCCTATCAAAATACCAATGGCATTTTTTCACAGAACTGAAACAAATCATCCTAATATTTATATGAAACCACCAAAGACCCCAAATAGCCATGGCAATCTTGAGAAAGAAGAACAAAGTTGGAGATATTATTCTCCCTGATATCAAACTACACTACCAGACCATAATAATCAAAACATCATGGTATTGGCATAAAAACAGACAGATCAATGGAACAGAAATAAACCGATGCCTAAATGGTCAATTAACCTATGACAAAAGAGGCAAGAATATACAGTGGGGTAAAAACAGTCTGTTCAATAAATGGTACTGGGAAAACTGGACAGATACATGCAGTACAATGAAATTGGACCACCTCCTTACACCATATACAAGAATAAATTCAAAATGGATTAAAGACTTAAATGTAAGACCCGAAACCATAAAACTCCTAGAAGAAAATATAGGCAGCGAACTCCCTGACAGTGCTCTTACTAGTCTTTTTTCTGATATATCTCCTCAGGCAAGAAAAACAAAAGAAAAAATAAACAAATGAGATTGCATCAAACTATACACAGCAAAGGAAACCACCAACAAAACGAAAAGACAGCCTACTTTTGGGAGAAAATATTCACCAATGATACACTGATAAGGGGTTAATATCCAAAAGTTATAAAGAACTCATACAATTCAATGCAAAAAAAAAAATTAAAAAATAGGCAGAGGACCTGAGTAGACATTTCTCCAAAGAGGACAAGCAGATGACCTATAGATGCTCAATGTCATTAATCACCAGAGAAATTCCAATTAAAACCACAATGAGATATCACCTTACACTTGTCAGAAAGGCTATCATCAGTAAATCAACAAAAAACAAGTGTTGGCAAAGATGTGGAGAAGAAGGAACCTTCGTACACTGTTGGTGGGATTGCAAATCAGTGCAGGCACTATGGAAGATGGTTTGGAAGTCCCTCAAAAAATTAAAAATAGAACTACCTTATGACCCAGCGATTCCATTTCTGGGTGTTTATCCGAAGAAATCTAAAACACCAATTGAAAAATATATGCTTCCATATATTCATTGCATCATTATTTACAATAGTCAAGATATGGAAACACCCATGTGCCCAGTAATAGATGATTGGATGAAGAAATTGTGATACATTTATACAATGATTACTCTGTCATAAAAAATAAATCTTACTATTTGCAACAACATGGATGGACCTAGAGTGTATTATGCTAACTTAAATAAGTCAGACTGAGAAAGACAAATGTCATATGATTTCACTTATATGTGGAATATAAAGAACAAAATAAATGAACAAACAAAACAGACACAGACTTACAGATACAGAAAACAAACTGATGGCTGCCAGAGGGGAGGGAGGTTGGGGAGCTGGGTGAAAAAGGTTAAGGGATTAAGAAGTACAAACTGGTAGTTACACAGTAGTCACAGGGAAGTAAAGTACAGCATAGAGAATATAGTCAATAATGTTGCAACAACTATGTATAGTGCCATAGACTAATACTAGACTAATAGGGAAATCACTGCATTAAATATATAACTGTCTAACCAATATATTGTACACCTGAAATATAAAATAATATTGATGTCAACTGTATAAAATAAAAAATATTAAGGATTAAAAAAACTTAGATCATGTCTCTCAGATCATTTCTCTCCAAATCTTCCAAAACTATCTCATCTTATTTTGAGAAAAGCTAAAACCCCTTAGTAATCTACAGGAGCTCACCCACTCCTCTCTCCTTTGCCTAGTTGAACTTATTTGCTATGACTCTTGCCCTTTATCACTCCACTCCAGCCACACAGGTCTCCTTACTGTTGCTCTCACTCCTAAGGCATGCTTCTGCCTCAGGGCCTTTGCACTTGAGGTTTTCTCTGCTTGTTGTTCTGCAAAGAGCAGGTCCTTCAGATTTTTGCTCAGTGAAGCCTTCCCTAAACACACAAATTAAAATTGCAGTCTCTCACTTCAATCCCTGCCTTATTTTTCCCCACAACACTTATCTCTACCTGAAAGACTATGTATTTAGAATGTATCTGTTCATTGTCTACCTCATTAACTAGAATGTAAGTTTCTTGAGACAGGGATGTAGAATTCTCCTGTTCTACAACTCTATTGCCCAGAATAGTATGTGGCACATATGGGCATTCAATAAATATTTGTAAAAGAAATGTATGAAAGAAAGTAGGATAAAGAAATAGTACAAGAACAGTGGGGACATGAGCACATAATTATTTCAATGAGATGACCAGAAAAGTCTCCTTGAGGAAGTAACACTTAAACCAGAATGTTAAGTAAAGGCCAGCTGTGCAAATATTGGGTGACAAAATATTTCATGTGTGGAGACTTAAATTAAGGATGAGTTTGACAAGTTCAGAGAACAAAAAAACACTATGTAAGTGGACTATGGTGAAAAAAATGGATGCATTCAGTTTTATGATGTATTATAGAATGATACACTTGAAACCTATATAATTTTATTAACCAATTTCACCCCACTAAATATAACAAAATTATTTTTAAAAAAAGTGGATGCAACTATTTGACAGACCTGGTACAGTTACTGTCTACTGCTAATGTTTCTATTAAAAATGCAAGAAAAATGTGTCCTCACATTTTCTGTCTGTCTGATTATGGCAACCAAGATTAAATAGATGAATACAGGAGGAAAACACAGTAATACAGATAAAAACATGAACAGAGAATTTTTGCAACAGTAAAGAGCCCATTTTACTTTTAAAAAAAAAAGGATTTAAATTTGAGTTCAAAAGTGGTGGGAAAGGTCATGGAAGTTGACAAGAGCTATATCATGTATGCTATGAGCAAAAATTATTTGAAAAATTATTTGAATTTTACCATTCTGGGAGTGGTAAGCCTTTGAAGCATTTAAGCAGAGTAATGATATCATTTGATTTACATGTTTAAAGGATTGTCTTCACTCTCTGGATAATGGATATGGGGGCATAACAAAAGTAGACTGGGAAAGTGACTATGAAGTTACCACAGTCTAGAAGAGATATGATGGTGGATTAGATTCTGAAAAGCACTGAGGGAGCAGTATAGTTTGGATTCAAGGCATGTACTGGAGGTGGAGCTACACTTGCTGATGGATGCGAAGAGTGAGAAACATTTATCCCAAGAATGCAAGGCTGGTTCAACATTCAAAAAGTAATTAATGTATTCCATCACATCAATAGGATAAAGAAGAAAATCACATGACCATATAAATAGATGCAGAAAAATCACTTGACAAAATCCAACATTTATGATAAAAATTCTCAATAAACTAGAAACAGAGGGAAACTTCCTGAACTTGATCAAGAATATCCGCCAAAAAAGTCTACAGCTGACATCATGATGAGAAACTCAAAGCTTTCCCAGTAAGATCAGGAACAAAGGAAGATGTTTGTTCCCTCTCACCATTGCTTTTCAACATTGTACTGGAAGTCCTAGATAAAGCAATAAAACAAGAAAATATAATAAAAAGTTATAGATTGGAAAGGAATAAATATAAGTGTCTTTATTCACAGATAATCATGATCATCTTTGTAGAAAATCTAAAAGAATCAACAAAAAAATTCCTGGAACTAAAAAGTAATTACAGAATGGTTGCAGGATACACAAAACAAGTGGAATTTGAATTTAAAAACACAATACCATTTACATTAGCACCAAAAAATACACATACTTAGGTATAAATCTAATAAAATATGTACGATATCTATGGGAGTAAAACTATAAAACTCTGATCAAATCCCTGATCAAAACTCTGAACTAAATCAAAGAAGAACTAAATACAGGGAGAGATATCCCATGTTCATAGATGGGGAAACTCGATATTCTTACCATGTCAGTTATTCCCAACTTGATCAATAGATTCAATACAATCCCAATCAAAACTCCAGCAAGTTATTTTGTGGATATCTACAAACTGACTCCAAAGTTTATACAGGGTAGCAAAAAAACAAGAATAACCACCATGATATTAAGAAAGAGCAAAGTTAGAGGACTGACATTACCCAACTTCAAGATTTACTATAAAGCTAGTGATCAACATGGTGAGGTATTGGTGAAAGAATAGATCAGGAACAGAATAGAAAGCCCAGAAACAGATCCATATAAATATAGTCAGATGATGTTTGATAAAGGAGCAAAGGCAACACAATGGAGAAAAGACCGTCTTTTCAACAAATGGTGCTGGAACAACTAGACATTAACATACCAAAAAAAAAAAAAATCTAGACACAGACCTTATAACCTTCACAAAAATCAACACAAAATGGATCATAGACGTAGATGTAAAACACAAAACTATAAAACTCCTAGAAGATAACACAGGAGAAAATCTAGATGACCTTGGGTTTGGAGATGACTCTTTAAATACAACACCAAAGGCATAATACTTGAAACAAAGAATTGATAAGATAGACTTCATTTAAAATTTAAAATTTCTGTTCTTGGGAAGACACTGTCAAGGGACTGAAAAGATAAGCCACAGATTGGAAAAGGCATCTAATAAAGGACTGTCATCCAAAACATACAAATAACTCTTAAAACTCAACAGCAAAAAATTAACAAGTGGATTTAAAAATGGGCGAAAGACCATAACAGATACCTCACCAAAGAAGGTGGCAAATCAGCATATGAAAAGAAGTCCCACACCATAGTTATCATGGAAATGCAAGCTAAATCAATAAGGACACATTGCTATACATCTATTAGATGACAAAAATCCAGAACACGAACAATACCAAAGGCTGATGAAGATGTGGAACAACAGGAACTCTCATTCCACTGCTGGTGAAAATGCAAAATGGTACAACCACTCTGGAAAAAAGTTTGGAGGTTTCTTATAAAACTATCCCTACTCTCACGATACAATCCAGCAATGGTGCTTCTTGGTATCTACCCAAAGGAGTTGAAGTTTATGTTCACACAAAACCTGCACACAAATGTTTATAGTACCTTTATTCATATTGCCAAAACTTGGAAGCAACCAAGATGTCCCTCAGTTGGTGGGTGGATAACTACACTGTAGCTGTGGTACATGCAGACGATAGACTATTATTCAGCACTAAAAAGAAATGCTCTGTCAAGCCATGAAAAGACATGGAGGAACCTTAAGTGTATATTACTAAGTAAAAGAAGCCAGTGTGAAAAGACTACATATTATATGATTCCAACTATATGACACTTAAGAAAAACCAAAACTATGGAGACAAGAAAAAGATCAGTGGTTGCCAGGGGTGAGAAGGGAGGGATGAACAGGCAGAGTAGAGAGGAGTTTTCAGGAAATGAAACTAGAGAGGGTGCCAGAAAAAATGTATACACATTTTAAGAACAGAAAAAAACTGTATTAAAATTATGCTGATGGTAACCACTTTGAGCACCTCTTGTAATTGCAGACATCAAACACGACTTGTATTCATCTTTTGTTATCAGTATATATTGAGTATTACAATTTTAATGCAGTTTTTTTTCCTTTCTTAAAATGTGTACACATGTTTTTGGCACCCTCTGTATTCTTTATGACTTTATAATGGTGGATACATGTCATCATAAATTTGTCAAAACCCATAGAATGTACAACATCATATGAACTCTAATGGAAACTATGGGCTCTGGTTGACATTAGTGAGGCCAATATATCACATTTGGAGGAGTAAAACTAGGTATTATCAGAAATAGTGTAGCTCAAGGGAAATTGGCTGGGCCCAAGACTTAACCTTCTGCCTGTTGGACCACCATCTCAGTAGGGTGCACAGACCGGGAGGCCTTGTATCCATAGCATCCACTTTGTCAGTGTCTTCACCAGCATCTCTGTGTCTCCAGGGTTAACCAACAGGTCTCCACTTCTTTAGGACAATGGGTCTTGATAAATACTGTCTCACAGAGTTGTGTTGCAAAAGAAGAGATACCAGGTAATACTGTAGACAGGTAACGGACTTGGGATTCAGGTAATTCAGAGCAAGTTACTCACAGTTTTCTTCGCCATCTATGAACTGAATATAGCATTGACCGATACTGAGTATTAAATGAGATATTATATATAATTCTCTTGCTTTTTCTCCAACCTGAATCTCTCTCTCTCTCTCCTCCAGAATTATATATCTATGCTCTTACTTGATAAACCACTTACATATCTAATAGATATTTCAAATTCAACATGATTAAAAGTGAACTTCTAGTCTCCTCCAAAAGTTGTGCCAGATTATCCATGAGCTTTACCGCACAGGTTGATAATAATTCATGCCAAAAATATTGGAATCATCCCTAATTCCTCTTTTACTTTGACAGCCCACACCCCAACCACTCAGGAAATCCTGTCAGCAAACGATATCCAGAATGTTACTCCCTCCACTGCTACCACCTGAACCACCATCGTCCCTCTTCTGGGTTACTACCACAGCTTCCTAACAGATCTCCCTGATTTCTTCCCTTTCTAACTTCAGTCTATTTTGAGCACAGCATTCAGAATTACATTTTTGAAAACAGATCAAATTGTGTCCCTTCTTTGCTTAAAGCCTTGCAATGTTTCCCCCATCTCACTTTCAACGTATGACCTACAAGGCTGTATATAACTTACATTGTCTTCCCTACGTCACTTGCTTCACTCCAGCTACTAGAAGCTCTTCCCTAGATATCACTGGGCTAACGTCCTAACACCCTTAAGTCTTTGTCCCCACATCACCGTCTCAGTGAGGCCCTTTCTGAACATCCTACCTAATCCACTAAACTCCTCAGCCCTCTGCATTCCTAATCTGCATTACGTTGATCTATTTTTTGTTGTTGTTTTTCCACCTTTTAATTTATGTATTTATCTTTTCTTAAATTTTCTTATTCCGCTGCTAGCATGTAAGTTGCTAGAGATCAGAGTCTAGTTCTACACGGTTCCTGATGAATCTCAACCACCTAAAACAGAGCACAGAGTGTGGACTCAATAAACTAGCTGAATGGATAAAACAATTGAATAACATAGTTTAACACAGTAAGTATTAACTTCTTTCTCCCTTCATTTGGAGGGAGGGTTGTCTCATGAAGGGTTGGGCCAATTGCCAAAGAGAGCACTCAAGAATTCTTAAATCTCTCTGAGTAGCCATAAGAGCAGAATCTAGAAGCCTCTTGATTCCCGAGCAAGCAAGACCTTGGGACAAATCAGATTGCTTCAGTATCTTTTAAAACATTTCACATTTTAGTGAAACAACAAAATGTTTGATAATATGACAAGTGGGTGGAGGTCACAAGCATTCTCATATATATTTTTACAGTGAATTTCTAATACCTATCAAAATTGTAAATACATATATACACTTTGACCCTTTGACCCATCGATTACACATGTAGAAAATTTTCCTACAGACATATTCGCATATGTATCAAGAAGATTGTACAAGAATATTCTTTTCAATACTATTTTAATGACCAAAGGTTGGACACAACCTAAATATCCATTGGTAGGAGACTAATTCAATAAGTTATAAGATACTTGCAATGGAATATTCTGTAGTCATTAATGAGAATAAGGCAGACCTATATGTACAGATATGAGTTAATATCCTTGTGAAAAACACAAGGCACAAAGCACTAGGCATCACAAGCTACTACCTGTACTATATAAAAGATAGATACAAATGGAATCTCTCTAGAGAAATAAATAAAAATACTGTTAACAACTGTAACCTTAAGGGAGGGAAATTGGGCTCTGGGGAACAGTATCGTAATGAAGACCTTCGCACTGTGTACCTTCCTGCACTGTTTGAATCTTTCACCAAATGGAAATCTTACTACTTTGAATTAATAACTTTAAAAACGCACATCTCCCATGAATTCGAATTATTTTGGAGAGTCATTCATTCCTGGAAGGGTCTTTAGGTCAGTACATACTTTTTTTCAAATTTATCTTCTCAATTTCGGTAAAACTAATCCTGTTGTGGTTTATTTCTATTAACCATGAAATACATGTGATTGGAATGGAAGTGATTTATTATTTTCACCTTCATTATTTTTTGTTTGCAAATGTGATGTTGACCCTGCTGTTTCTGCTACTAATAATAACCTTGATGATCAGGATTTAGTCGAGAGCACGCTGGACAGGTCAGGAGTCCCTCTCGGACAGCAATGCCCTCCTTTTCAAGTCACTCTTTCTAGTCTTGGGGGGGAAAAGAAAATCAAAACACAAGCTTGTTAAGATAGCACGCTTCAGAAGCACGGAAAGTGCTTTGGGAGTTGAGATGTCGTGGATTCTAATCTTTATTTCCGGGCCTCTGGTGATCTCACTCAAAATACTCCTGATCCTGCCTGGGCCTCTTGTTTCCTGTTTGCAAAGCGAGAAGTTTACACCTCTTAAGCTCACACAAAGACTGTAAGGTAGTGAGCATAATTGCCAAACATGATACACACAACTATTTCTCAATCTCAACAACAAATGTGCCAAAACAGTAGCAGGAAACCACAAGTCTTAGAAAACAAAGCTGAAAAAAAAAAACCTTAAATGTCAAGAATTACAGCATTGACTCCCACTCACTTTAGCCTTAGCTTTCTCAAAGGATGACGTCACTGAAAAACTGTGGATTTGGAATCTCACCAATCAAAGTGTAGACCACTAAAGTGAGAATCCCTTTAAACCAGGCACTGGGTATCATTTCTGTGTGTCCACAGTGCCTCCAGCACACCTCAGAAATTCTCACCAGGCCCCTTTATTCATGCACGTGGCTTTCATAACCACCTCTCCACTGATTCTTGTGATTTTCTATCTGCAAGACAGACCTCTCATTTAAACTCATACACATTTATGCAAATTAGCACCTCAACTTAGATGTCTAAAAGATACCTTACGACATATCCAAATCCAATGTTATAAATGTCCACCTCAAATCTGATCATCTTTCACAGGCCCTACCCTCCAGCAAGCTTAGTTGGCAAAAATTCTACAGTAGTACAGACTACTTCCTCTGTCACCTTCCTCTTCCTCACCCTCATATCCAATGCTTCAGCAAGTCCTTTCAGTTGCACCACCTAAACAGCTTTCTAACCCATCGTCTTTTCTCCATCACACTCCTACCACCATTCTGTCACCAGGCCAGGGATTTTGTCTATCACTCCGGCTATTACAATAGTCTCCTGCGTGGTTTACCCTCACGTGTTCATGCCCTCCTTTCTCCTGTCTGCCCTCCACATTGCAACCAGAGTAATCAATCATGTCATGCCCATGCTGAAGTCTTGACTAGATTCACTGTTTTTAGGGTAAAGACAGAAACAAACAGGAAGGCTAGTATTTCTAGCTTCATACCCCACCTCACTCTCACACGCGCGCACGCACATACACACCAACCACACCGGAATCTTCCAATCTTTCTTACTTGCTATGTTCCTCTGTGCCACAGGCCTTTCCATTTCCCGGTCTCTCTCTGGTTATGCTCTTCCTTTCCTCTTCACTTGGTTAACTCTTACTTATCCAACATATGCAGCTGAGGTATTGTTTCAACAAGAAAATCTTTCTTTCCTTCCCTGAGCAAGTCAAACATCCCACTCTATACTCTCTTAGTAGCATGGATCTCTCTATCCCAGCATTTAATACAGTTGTGGTCTTACATTTATTTAGGTCATTGTTGGTTTGCATGTATTTTCTACTCATCTAAGAATCATAAAAATAAGCGCTTGGTAGACTTTTGCTCACCATTGTATCTCTACTGCCTGAGTCATGAAGGCACTCAAGAACATTTGTTTCATGAGTGTTTCAATGAGTACATTTTTGTAGGAGAAATGATAACCAAGCACTGACACACACTCTGCAAACAGCTCGAAACTTCTAAGTGAAATGTCTTCATCTGTAAAATAGATATTAAAAATGATTGATTTACCAGGTTTAGGGAAGGATTAAATAAGTTTGTATCATAAAACTTTTAGCCCTGTGCCTGAAAAATACTCTTATCAATAGATATCCCTTCTCTCCTCCTTGAACCATCATCTGGTAGCGTAAGTAATAAAAGTTATCTAGTCAATAAATAAACAAATGATGTATTAAAGACATAGGATTTGCTCAGATAATGCAGTGTTTCAAACAGCTGCAATGACAAAAATGTAAAAGACAAGATGCTAGGCTCTTATGGAGCTTACAAGGATTGGAAAATACAAAGTAGAAATATGAATGTATAATATGTGTTCCACAACAATGCAATTAAACAAAACAAGCTTTTTCATAAACCCAGGAGGGATTAATTTCCAAACAAGCTAAATGCACTGTGAGTTCAGGGAAAAGAGAAGTCATTCAGGTCGGAAGCTGTGGGACTTGGGTAGGGCCTTTTAGGATTGGTTGGGCTAGTGCTGGGTAAACAATAGGGAGCCTTGTGAGTGGGGGATGGGATCAGCTCTGGTAAAACGTCAGAACAAAGGGAGCAGGATTATTCCAAACAACAATGGGGAGACCACGTTGCCCGGGGCATGGGAGTCAGAATAGATAAGGCTAGGAGGATTATAAAGAACCAGGTGTATGAAGATTTGAATGCCAAGGTATGAAATTTTGACTTTGCTCTCTGAATAGAAATAGTGACAATATAATCCCTTACAAATCTAGATGTATTGCAACCATTTCAAATCCAAATAAAATACAATATAGTTTCTCCAGTTTCATCCCTAAGTTTCTCCAAAATAGGAAGGGAGAGAGAAAAAGGAAAGGAGAGAAGGAGGGCAGGAATGAGGGAATAAGGGAGGAAAGGAGGGAGGGGACAAGAAAGGAAATGGACTTCTAGCAAACAGCCTATGCCCCATAAAGATTTCACATTGTGTATAAACATGTGGTTGAACATTATTTCTGTGACTCCCCAAAGCATGCAGATAAAGAGCATGTTGGTTTTTAGTGTCTTGGGGATGTCATCTCTGCTCCAGTGTCTTCTCTGATGCTCTATCCATTGGGCCCCTCCAAATCACAAACTACTCACAAGGCCCACATATAAAGTAAAGGGGCATGGAGCCTCCCATGGGATGTTCCTGTACAGGACTACAGTCCAAAACATCTATTGAGAGTTACTGCTAAGCAGTTTGATTCGTGGGATGTTTTGGGGTGGCCTCTTCTGCCACTTCCCGTAGCTCTTCAACTCTCCACCTCCATCCCCCTTGCTTGTCTGCTATCCTAGGAATACGTGAAACAAAAGACAATTAGTCTTGCTACAAACTGAAGGGGAGAGGTTTAATACAAAGAAAACTCTGTGTGTGTGTGTGTGTGTGTGTGTGTGTGTGTGCACGCGCGTGTGTAGAAACAAAAGAGCAGACTTCTTCATATAGACATGGGGCATTTCCAAGTGAATGCAATTGAAAAAAGAAAAATCTATGAATTTCATCATCAGCCTTCAATGCTCTACTGTTTTACTGACTGAATGTATAATAATAGGAACTGTGCACCTTTCTATTTTCAATCACTCGGCTTCTCTGAGATGCCACCACATGGGCAAAATTGAGTGCTGTCTCGTGAGACTGCTATCACTCTTCTCCCTGGTGGTAGAGGAGTTCCCTTCACCCCTGGCCTTCCCTGAACAACCACGATAGCTCTTGCCTTAGGGGTCTAGTGGCCACCTGACCGCAGGAATCCTTTCAGATTGATTTAACTCCATTCCCTGAAAGTACATTTTAGATTGCCAATACCATCCACCACCTCCGCAGACTAGCTCAGGTCCACCTGAATTATGTTCGCATAGCCCCCTAGATTTTTTCCATAGTGTTTATGAGAGTATATTTTCTGTATTGGATTCGTGCTGTTTATCTTCCTCGATGGACTATAGCTCCACATGGAACAGAAGAAGTATTGGGTTCTGCTCATCACTGTAACCTCAGTATCTATCCCAGCACCAAACACATAACTGATACTTAATAAATATTTATAGAAGGAAGGAAGAGAATGAAAGGAAGGGAGAGAGGAAGGAAAGGAAGGGACGGAAGGGAGGAAGGGAATGGAAGGGAAGGGAGGGAAGGAGAATGGATTGGCTAGGAACTCCCTTCCCAACTGGCTCCTTTAATGTTTCTGCCCTTTCTTTTTTCTTAGATTAACTCATGAAATCCCATAAGGGCAACTACTGACTATAAATAGGCTATTGTCTATTGGGGATTCTCAGAGATAGAGGGAGAGACAGATCTGGAAAGGAGAATTAAAGCCTAATGTTTACCTAAATGGGGCATCATCAAACTATCAAAAGGCAGGACTAAATTTTAAGGGGTGTGTGTGTGTGTGTTACTCATGGATTAGTAAGAATTAGGGCTATTCAAATTTAAAAGAGCATGTGATAATGAAAACAGAGCTAGACAAAAATTGCTGTGAGACTAAGGTACTGATCCCAACTGGGGGTATGAGAGAAGGTGTGATACATGAGCTCTTTGAAGAAACTGACATTTGAACTGGACTTTGAAGAGTGAGCAGTAGATTGTGTTGGGAGAAGGAAGAGAAAATCACTGTAGCAAAGGAAACAATACAGTAAAGACCCAGAAATAAGAAAGGGCCCGATGATTCAGACAATGTGGAAAGGTTTAGGAAGACTGGAAAGGAAGATATACATTAAAACTTGTAGGAGACTGAGCTAGAGAGATAAATTCTCTTCTACGTACATATTTCCCACTGGGACTGAAGTAAAGAAAAGAGAAGGCAGGACCTGGACAAGTTAGGGAAGAAATGTGATAGAGGACAATGGACAGGCTTGAGGATCCAAAGGACAAGCTTAAATACCAGTTGTTCCACAGTCTAACTCTGTCACATTGAATAACTTTATTTAATCTCTCTAAGCCTCAGCTTCATCATCTGATGAAATTCATATAATACCTGTCTCAAAAATCTGCAATAGCACCAAAGGCAACAACATGCAAAATCCGGCACATAGCTAGACTTTGAAAAATGTTCCTTTTCGTTTCCTTGTGAGTTTCCCTTCACTTCCTTTAACCATCGCTGATTTCTCCTCACCACGACCTGACTCAAGCTCAGATCCCCCAAGTGACCAGTGTTGGCTATGCCTGGTCATCGTTTCTTTGGAAGGCTCCTCTCTTGCCCTTATCTGATACAAGCCATCATGTCACACCTCTACAGGTCCCTCTTCCTTAGATAAAAGCATTATCAAAATATTTGGATTTTCTGTTCGTAATTACTGGGTTGAGTACCAGGATTCTTTTCACCTCCTGCCCGGCTCACGTTCTCCCCAACTCCCAGCGCAACCAACGATTCAAACTTTCACACCAGCCGATGGGAAAAAGAATGTGTGAGGCTCCCTGAGAGTCTAGCTATTGTTTGGGGGAAATGGGAGCCACCGTGCTCAGAGCGTTCATCCTCCCTCCTCTTTGCACACACTGCTTCCTGTCAATCATCCTGGAACACAGAGTGCTGGGCCAACAATTTTGTCCACAGGATGTTTGTTTGCAGGCACTGCCTTCCAAGTCTCAAAGCTCAAGACTTCCGCTGACAATCCAAACACCAAAATGAAAAAGGGGGGAAAACCCTTGGGCAGTTCTTTTAATGCCTAATAAGGTCTATTTATATTCAAAAATAGCAACAGGTTATCTCAGCTTGCAGAAGCTGAAGAGGCTAGGAAGCCTGAACTTTAAAATCCTGAGCCTCTGGGAAGTTGAAGTACAAGTTTCCGAGAATGGACACCAAAAGCATGTCCTTACAGCACCTTCAGTGTATTTCATGGTCAACTTCCATAAATGATCAACGCCTGTTTTTATGGGCACACTGGCCTGCTCAGAGTGTAAATGCCTTGTTACTAAGCCACACAGCAAAAGAATCTGTAAGACACATGTACACAGGAATTCAACGTACTCAACCAAAGTTGTGGGATAAATCCGATAGCCTGAAGTCACTGGGTAAATTTTTGCAATCATTTCAGACATTGTATGTGTTCTTAAAAAAAAAAAAAAAAAAATGTTTGGGACTCTAATGATAACATATGAAGCAATTATGCTTGAAAAATGACTTTAAAACACTATGATGTATGTTCTTCAGGGAACAGGTAAGAGAGTTCTCCTGCATGTTATTAATGAAAGATCTCTCAGTTATCTTCCTGAGCCACTCAGTAGGTTACCTGAGAGTCCTTGGTATGTCCATTCCTACGATTTCTATATAATTACTAAACAGGAATTTTGAACCTCTGTGTATTTACCAGCTACCACTTATAATCTTTGTATTGCTGAGGAATTGACTTAGTCTCCCCGCGGTTATTTTCGCCTATGAAAATGGATCATCATAAGAAAAACTCTGCTGGATGGTAGTGAAGGTTACATGAGATCCAGTGTAAAAGGTGCCTAGCATGCAATAGATGCTCAATAAATGGTTAACTTAGAAAACAGAATGGGGAGATTTGAGAGGCATTCCCCAGGACTGGCTTTAAAGTGGCTCCAACTGCCACTTTCATCCTCTCAGCAGACTATTAACGATGAACTGGCAGTAACCCTGGCACATTAATGAAAGTCACAGAGGTCTTCAGTGGAAACAGTTTTGGGATAAGACAGATTAAGATGATCCAAAAATGCTTTATCTGAAGCATCCTAGGTTCCAGAATCATTTGTCAGATGGTTATATGTTCATGAGCAGAAGAAGCAAGAGCAAAAAACAATATGCCCCATTTGATCCCTAGAACATCAAACACACACCTGTGGAGGAATGTTACTAGAAAGCAGGATTTGCACAATCCTACAGAAGACAAGCTTGCACGAGGAATACCTGGGTAGGTCCTGAGTTAGAATGACCTGGAGGTGTAAGATACCCTGTGTTTTAGAACCAATTATTCAACTTCTGGCCAGATTTCCAAACAGTACTCAGCTGCTGTAAAAGAAAACTAATTTCTAGGTTATTGCAAGGAAGCATATAGTCTGAGAGTTTTCAAAAGAAATCTCCAATAAATAGAATGTGGGTTTGGGGAAAGCTTACTAAACCAAGCCACTAAACACTGAAAATGAGTAGATTGTGTACAAGACGAAAATACGATATGTTGTTTTATTATTAATTAAAATAATGCTGATTACAATTAATTTTATCATTCTATATGTGGTAAAATGGCAAAGATTTTAAAAACAACCAGCAAGCACCAGAGCACTGAAGAATATAAGAACGAGACTGACCCAAACTCAGCTTACAGTGGAGATAGTTATATACGGTATAGACTTGTTAAACCAATATGAATATATGTAGCAAGATTATTGAAATATGTTCATGATTTTTGACTTAGTAATGCCAGTTATAGAATATCTGTCCTAACAAAGTAAACGGAAAGATGGTTGAAGCTCCATATTCAGAATTGTTAATATCATATCATTATTTATAAAAACATTTCCATTAAAAATGGTAATATTGTAAATGTCTTATAATAAACGGTTAAGTATATCATGACATTATCATAAATTATGGAGCCATTAGAAATGATGTTTTCAAAGAATATGTAAAATGACATTAAAAAATAATAATGATATAAGGCACTTGGGAAACCAAGTGGATTATTGCACATAATCTTGAATGTACCCTTCTGTATTTTCCAAATTTTCTTCAGTGACCATAGCTTTCATTTCTATTTAGAAAAAAAGTAATACACAGTAATACCAACAAAAAAACTTCAACATTTATAGATAGGCTATTAAAACAACCTGTAGCATATCACTACCAACAGTATTTTTGACCAAATGATCCTTTAATGTGCAGTTAATTTAAATATCTAGTTACAGGCCAAAAAGATTTTCATATGAAGGAAAAAACAGTTTCCTTTTTCTTTTCTTATTTTTTTTTTAATCCATGTTGCTTTATCTCAGCAAACATCAAAATGTCCTAAAAGCCATATGGGACATGTACTACTTCTCAGCTGCAAAGGAAACATTTGCAGAACAGAAAACACAATATATTCTTAGTCATAGTAGAATAGAAAGCGCATGAAATATTTAGAACATGGAGTTGAGAGATTTCGTTTTTAAATATTTTAATTGCCACTACATGGCTGTTCAATTTTATTTCAGAGCTCAGCAGATTAGCAACAACGGGCAGGAGGCAGGGGGTGGGCAGGAGGGGAAGAGTGGAGGAAAAAGAGTGAAACCAGTCCCTAACAAACAGCAAGGAGAAATTAAGTTTTTTACCTAATTGTTGTTTTGTTTCTTACATAAGGTCTTGTGCTGTAAAATGTGGCACGTTTTGTACTGTATGTTCTCTTGGAGAAGCCAAACAGAAACCAGTCATCATGGTTTCGAGAGAGCAAGGCCTCCCCTTTCTCATGTTTCAACGACACAGTCTCCACTCGGGCTGGGGAGCGTATCATATATCATAAATCACTCCCTGATAGATATTTGGCAGGCAGTCAGCACCCCAGGCTATGCAACAACGTACAGTATGGAAAAATTTTAAGGTGGAATCTTGATTTTGTAACTTAAAGACTTAATAGCACCTCAAAACATTTTACTACTTCCTGGTACACATACAAAAAGCCAAGAAAGCGGAATTCTCCATATGGTTTTCGGTTTTATAGGATATATACGCAATAAGCCATACGACTGTAAACCTAGAGGCGTTCTCTTGCTGTTGTTAATTCAACTCCAGTGAAAATGAAAAAAATAAAATTAGGGAGTTTGATCCCCACCTAGCCCGTGAAAGAGTCAAGTCACCAGGAACTTCTAGAATCTGTTTTTTAACTCTCCATGCCCCCATAGTTAACCATTCAACACCTTCTTAGAAACTGGGGGAGCAGCAGGACTAGGGGGTTGGGGACAGATTTTATTGTAAGATAATAACATGCTGTCAAAGGTACTGTCAGCGATTTCAACAGGAAGGCTTATAAGTTGATGAGAGTCATAGAAACCGCAACGCAATAGAGTCTTTCTCCTGATTCCGGGCCCAAATCCGAGTTTTCCAGGGCCTCTGAGCATGCACCTTCTCAGATGTTGCAAACCATTGCAGATTCACATGTTCTTCTTCAGGTGCCTCTTTCAACAAATCAGGCATTTTTTGAAATTGCGAACTGTATTTAACCCCTAAGTCACAATATCTCAGAAGACACTAGGGGCCCACTGAACACGGCAGCTCCGAGTAAAGCCCCTGCTGCGAAGCCCGGAAAGCCCGTCTGTGCTTGCAGGGGTTAACTCCACGTACTGGAATGTGCCCGAATGTTCTCAGTGTTCTTAGGCTGAGTAATTCTTAGAAGGGCTAAATAGAAACGGGGAAATGCGGACTGTGCGGTATGGCATTGAGCTTTCTGTGGAAAACAATGCATGGAAAAACAAAAGAGACTGAATCAACCTTGTTTCATGTTCAAAATAAATGCTTCTTTTTTGTGTTGCTGTTGTTCACAAATTCGCCATAGTTGGGACAGGCTAAATATAAAACTTTGATGCAGTTTATTTGGAACTTTTCTCTCTAATATTAATTTGAGGAAGAACATTAAAGCAAAATTTAGAGAATATGGGCAGTGGGGAGGGATGTTAAGAGGTTATATGTGTATGTATGATGATTCAGAAATAACTTACACGCCAAATACATTATACCAGGTCCACCTCCCACCCTGTTGTCACCAATCAATTACTTCTTGAGATTCTGCTACTTCCCATCAATGAATGGCTCAGGCTTGGTACTGATGAATTCACAGGCTCAGTACTCCCCTCACAGTCACTTGAGAAGCCACCTGTAGTCAGTGATCAAGTTCAACACTTGACCTTCCAACCATTCTAGAAGGAAAAAAAACATTTTTTTCTTTCCAGGAAGCTCTGGAGCATGGTCCAGCCCAAGCTGAACACACCTCACAGTCCTTCGGTCATCTCCATTTCTCCAACTCTCAACTCAGTGCTCTTCAGCCTGGGTTGCAAATTTGAATACCCTGGGAAGCTTTTACAAATTCCAAAGCCCAGGCTATCCCCCAGACCAGTTATATCAGAGAGTCTCTGTGGATGGAACAGACGCATGAGTATTTTTTCAAGCTCCCCGTGCAACTCCACATACAGCCAGGGTGAAAACCAGTATCCCCACTGCTGTTACCCTATTTATGGTAGAGAACACTCCCTAAATGTCAAAATCATTTGAATGAAATCCACCCTACTTTTCCTAAGGTACAAATGGTCAACATTCTAAGGTATAAATGGTCAACATTCTATAGTTTCAAGGAACTGATATTGACAGGTGAGGGTAGCCATTAGACTTTGTGTCCGGAGTCAAAGAGCCTTGCAGGCTACATTTTCTGAAGGGAAAGACCTCTGCTGAATATATTCAGGCAAATAGTTTTTGCAGTTTGCAGGACTTCCAACCAACCTCCTATTTCATTGAAAAGGATAGAAAATGCCACCAAATAAATTTGCATGGGAAGAGATTTAGACAATCAAATCATAGGCTGCATTTGTAACAGCCTGAAGTTCAGCAACAGTGAAGTGAGAGTAAAGATAAATGAAGTCCTATCATGAACTTTGAAAGCCCTGGTAGCCACATATCCTGCCCCAGGAACAGAGGAGAAATGGTTAGTTGATAAAACAGAATGTCCCAAGATGACTTACTAAAAGCATAAAGCTAAGCTGGTGAGACATGGCTATGGGCCATGAGGGAAAGGAAGAGAAGGAAAGACAGAAGGGAAAAGGGAAAGGAAAATGGAAAGAGAAAATGAAAGAGATTTTAAAGTTAAGATGAGGAGTGGACAGGAAAAGGGAGAAGAGGGAACCAACAGATAAATAATCTCCCTCGGTCTTCTAGTGAGTATTTTATTATCAGTTCATGGATAAGAAAAATGCAATACAAAGCAGTTAATACACTTGCTGTGTATACACAGCACAATGCTGTGTATCTATTAAATAACAGGAATAAAAAGAGGAAAGAACAAAATAGGAGATTCAGAAGACTGAAAATGTGTAAGGATGACGGAAAAAGGGAATGAATAAAAGAAGGGAAACAGAAGAAAGGCAGGCAAAAAAGGCCAAGAATTTAATTTAAAAGCACAGACTGTAGCACTGATATTTCCCAGACACTCAGCATGAACCCCATGCTGTCCTGGGACCACACCAGTCTGGCCTTTCTCTGAATATATGGACCTTTCTTGGGCCAGAGCCCAGGAGCTCATCGGCCGCCTGGACAGGTTGTATTCTTACTCTGTGGAATTTCAGAAACAGCTTCAGGGAACAAATTCGCCATCAAGTGTTCCTGGCTAATTCTTCAGTAGACTGTGGAGAGCATGAAAAGGCAGAAGATACACAAGGCCAAAGAACCTGTACTTCTACTTGTGCCCCTGGACCTCAACTTAGAGAATGGGTTGCCAGGCTATGTCTCCAGTCCCATCTAACTGAGACAAGAGTTCTTTGTAACCCCTGCCCCCACACCCCAACCACACACAGCTGGGCTAGTTCTCTAGAAACTGCAGATCAACTAAAGTGTGCTTTGTCATCATTGTTGCTTTCGATTTTGGGGTATATGTTTCTCAGTTTTGAATGCTAATCTTGAGTTTAAGGAACCCTCTTTCCTGTCTTCTGTTCTTACATGTTCACACATAAGGGTCACAGCTTCAGAGAGAATCTGACCAGCTGGGTAGGAATGATAAATTCGGGCTGGAGGTGAGCAGCCCACAAATTTCTCACATTCCTCTTTTCGCTTATCAGCCATCATTTTTCAACAGGTTCACATAATGTGCCAGCCTGAACCCACAGAGCTCCAAAACTGCAGCTCTTTGCTATGGGAATGTTACTAAAACAACAAAAACAAGTTGTAACCAAGGACCGAGTTATATCAGGCATTGTGAGGCTAATAATAATATCCACTCTAACAATAATAACAAATTTTATGTAGCATTCAACATTTCACAGATGGCTTTCACATATGGTATTTCATTTCATTGTCATTAGCAATCCTAAGTGGTAGGTGAGGCAAATATTTTTCAATGTTCCTGGATAAACAACCTGAGGTCCAGACAGGTTAAGACATTTGCCCAAGTTCATATGGTTATTAAGAGGAGAACATGAAATTGAAACATCTAGCCCCCAGTCTGGTGGTCCTTCCACTATATCATAGACATTGGTATATTTATCTCTCTTTTGAGAAAAAAAAAATTCCCTATTTATCATTCTGTATTTGCTTTTCAAATCAAACTTGAACAGTTGCTTGAAAGGCGTGTCTTGTTCAAGATAAACATCGCCATTTCCTTCAAGCAGAAAGGTCTGAAGAGGTAAAGAAACAGAGATGTGAAGAAAAATTCTAAGACATTTGCTTCTTAAGAGGACTTAGCAGGGACTGTCTCCAGATTCCTGGGCAAAAAGTCCAACCAAGGACATCTAAACTCAAGGTCTTGCTTTAAAAAAAAAAAAAAAAAAAAAAAAAAAAAAAAAAGCATTTAAGCACAATTTCTGAGACATGGTTGCTATCATCATGTACTAAAGATATTTCCCAACTTATTAAAATGAACCGACCCTTTCAGACAATCCTAAGGTTACTGACTAGTTTCCAACCTCACCTCAGTCCTGCTCCTTTCCAACCTTCAAAGGAAGTAAATTATTCTTCTTCCTTTTTTATCGTTTTACTTTTTAATTCTCATCACTGACTATTTGGTGACTACATGTACTTGGCTGATTTTTTAAATTATGTTTATAATTCTTGAAAAAGCTCTATCTCCCAGGAATCCATCATCTGTTAACATGCAGTTTTTGTCCATTCATATTTTGTTCATGCATAACATATTTTCACTGTAATCATTTCAGTTGAAGTCCTGCTTAAGAACTGCACATTGTTGTTGTAAAGAACTACCTGGGTTTCCTCCTCAAAGTTAGGAAGGGGTAAATAGCAAGAGACAGAAGTGTGCATGCCAATAAATTATGGTTAGTGCACAACTTCTTCCGTTTGTCACTATTTAGTGAGTTCCTTCAGGGCAGGGATTGAACTTATCCACATCAAGGAGGCATAATAAAGCCAAGCAACCTTGAGTTCCAACCTGACTCTTTCACTTACTAGGTTCAATCTTGGTTAAGTTCTGGAACTTCTCTGGAACTCATTTTTTTCATCTGGAACATCAACTTTGCAGAGGTAGTAGAATATCAACTTTGAAAACTGAGTAAACAATGAACATATAAAATCTGGCACAGCTTCCGGTCAAGATGGCAGAGTACATAAATGTTGTGCTCACCCCCTCCCATGACCACATCAAATTACTGCTAACTTATAAAACATTCAACCTTGAGACTATCTGAAGACTATGTGAACAGAAGTCCTATACTAAGGATATAAAGAAGTAGCCATGTCAAGACTAATAGAATGAGCAGAGATGCAAAATGGGCAGTTGAGAATCTGGAAATATATCTCAGCTGCAGAAGTCTTCCCTGAGGAGCAAGGGGTCCCAGCCACACATTGGGCATCCCAGCCTGAAGTACCAGTGCCAGAAAGAGGAGCTCTCACAACATCTGCCTGTGAAAATCAGTAGGAATTCCATTCACCCAGGTGAGATAGAGGGTTGCTGGCAACTCAGGTGACCTTTTAATGGGCCCATGCTTGGACTTACTTGCTCACAAGCACTCATCTTAAGCTTCAGTGAAGGGACAGCAACTCAAAAGGTGCTGGAGACATAAGGGGAGAAAACTGAATTAAATGGCTTCCTGGAGAGGGCTGGAGGGAAAGCCACCATTGTCCCTGTGTTGAGCCCTCCTACCACCCAGCAGGGAGCTAGGCACCATCTTTCCTGTGTTGAGCCCTCCCGCCACACAGCCAAATCTGAACCTATATTAGCTTGGTGAACACCACTCACTCTGTGCTGGTGACACAGTTCAGAGTGGCCTCTCCCACACACCTCCAGGCCCCAAACAGGCAGCTAATAACCATGAATCATTTTGTAGCTCCTACCAAGGTGGCCCCAGGGTGGTCAAAGTCAGCAGTTAACATTGACCTGCCCTGGAGACCTACCTAAGAGGCCCCAAAACCAACACACATGGTGGATGGCTTCAGACCATAACAGAGCACCACCTGATTAGTTCTACAAGTGGCACACCCAAAGGGTAGTCTTGGCAGGCACTAGAGCCCCTCTGGGGCAAATAATGCTTGGTGTAGTCAGCTCCTGCACAGAAGCTCATCCTCTATGTTTGTGGCCAGTCCTTACAGCAAGTCAGCCTGAAGGTCAATCCCACCTACTGACAAGCCAACAGCAATCAAGGTTCAACTATAACAGGAGAGCACACACAATCTATACAAGGGAAACACCTGAAGCACCCAGATCAGGTGACCAGGGAGACTGTGCCACTGAGCCCCACAGGCCACCTACTATATACAGCTACCCTGCCAAGTCTGGGAAACAAAGCAAATCTACCTAATACGTAGAAAAAACACAGGGAGGCAGCCCAAATGAGGAAAAAATAAACATGTCCCAAATGAAAGAACAGGAGACAGATACAGGAAAAAAACTAAATGAAATGGAGGCAAGCAATCTACCAAAAACAGAGATTAAAACACTGTTTAAACTATGGTTATAACTATGCTCAATGAACTTAGGGGAAGAGTAGATGAACTCAGTGAGAACTTCAACAAAGAGATAGTAAACATTTAAAAAAGGACATAGAAACTATAAAAAGTAATCTGCCAGAAATGAGGAATATAATAACCAAAATGAAAAATACAATAGAAGGAGTCAACTGTAAGTTAATGAAGCAGAAGATCAAATCAGCAATTTGGCAAACAAGTTACCAGAAAATATCCAATGGAAACAGAAAAAAAAAAAAAGGTGAGGATAGTTCAAGGGGCCTCTGGGACAACATCAAGCATAACAACATCCACATCATAGGGGTACCAGAAGAAGAAGAGAACCTATTTTAAGAAATAACAACTGAAAACTTCCCTAACTTGGAGAAGGAAAGAGGCATACAAGCCCAGGAAGAATAGAGAGTCCCAAATGAAATGAACCCAAAGAGGCCTACACTAAGACACATCATAATTAAAATGGCTAAGGATAAAGACAAAGAAAGAATCTTAAAAGTAGCAAGAGAAAGCATTTAGTTACCTACAAGGGAGCTCCGATAAAACTCTCAGCAGATTTTGCAACAGAAACTTTTCAGGCCAGAAGGAATTGTCAGGAAATACTCAAACTGATAAAAAGTGAGGACCTACAACCAAGACTACTGTACCCAGCAAGGCTATCATTTAAAACTGAAGAAGAGATAAAGAGTTTCTCAGAAAAAAAAAAAAATCTAAAGGAGTTCATTACCACCAAACCAGTATTACAAGAAATATTAAAGTGACTTCTTTAAGACAGAAGAAAACAACATAAATATGAATAATAAATGGCACTATTTACCCATCAATAATCACTTTGAATGTAAATGGAATAGCTTTAATCAAAACCCATAGGGTAACTGAGTGGATAAGAAAGTAAGACCCACACATATGCTGTCTCCAAGAGACCCAATTCAGATAGAAAAGCACACAGACTGAAAGTAAAAAGATGAAAAGAGATATTTCATGCAAATGGAAATGAAAAAAAAAAGCTGAAGTAGCAATACTTACATCAGGCAAAATAGACTTGAACACAAAGGCTATAATAAGAGACAAAATAAGACATTACATAATGATAAAGGGATCAATCCAACAAGAGGCTATAACCTTTGTAAACATTTATGAACCCAACATAGGAGCACCTAAATATATAAAGTAAATATTGGCAGACATTAAGGGAGAGATTGACAGTAATATTCGTACAATTATAGTAGGGAATTCTAACTCCCCATTGACATCAATGGATAGATCTTCCAGGCAGAAAATAAAAAAGGAAACAGTGGCCTTAAATGAAACACTAGACCAGATGGATTTAATTGATATTTTTAGAGCATTTTACCCCAAAGCAGCAGAATATACATTCTTTTCAAGAGCACATGAAACATCTTCCAGGTAGACATAACTTATGCTAGGACATAACACAAGTCTCAATAAATTTAGGAAGAATGAAGTCATATCAAGCATTTTCTCTGACCACAATGGTATAAAACTAGAAGTCAATTACAAGAATAAAACAGACAAACAGTTGGAAGTTAGATAACATATAACTAAACAATGAATGGGTTAACAGTGACACCAAGGAAGAAATCAAAAGATGCTTTGAAACAATTGAAAATGAAAACACAATGACCCAAAATGTCTGCAACACATAGAAAGCAGTTCTAAGAGGGAAATTCATAGCAATATACCAATCTACATCAAGAAACACAAAAAACCTCAAATAAGCAATTTAACCTTACACCTAAAGAAGCTAGAAAAAGAACAACAAACAAAGATCAAAGTGAGTATAAGGAAGGAAATAATAAAGACCCAACCATAAATAAACAAATTAGAGACAAAAACAAGTACAAAAAAGATCAATGAAACCAAGAGCTTGTTCTCTGAAAGGATAAACAAAATTTATATATCTTTCACCAGAGTGAGCAAGAAAAAAAAGGAGATGACCCAAATAAAATCAGAAATGAAAGAGGGGAAGTGACAATTGACACCACAGAAATACAAATGATTATAAGAAAATACTATGAACAATTATATGCCAACAAATTGGACAATGGGAAGAAATGGATAAATTCCTAGAAATATACAATCTTCCAAGACTGAAACAAGAAGAAACAGAAAATCTGAACTGACTGATTACTACAAATGAAATCAAATCAGCAATCAAAGAACTCCCAAAAAACAGGTCCTGGACCAAAGGGCTTCACAGGTGAATTTTACCAAACATTCAAAGAATTATCATCTATCCTTCTCAAACTATTCCAAAAAATGGAGGAGATAGCAGGGCTCCCAAGCTCATTTTACAAAACCACCATTATGTTCATTCCAAAACAAGACAAAGACAGTATGAAAAAAGAGATTAGCCTAAATTATAGGCTAATATCCTTGATGACCACAGATGCAAAAGTCCTGGACAAAATATTAGCAAACTGAATTCAGCAACACATTAAAAAGATCATACAGTACTATCAAGTGGGATTCATTCCTGGTATGCAAGGTTAGTTCAATATCCACAAATCAATTAACATGACATACCACATAAACAAAATGAAGGATTAAAAATCATTGATATGATAAAGGATTAATTATCATATTTATATGAACATATCAATAGATGTAGAAAAACATTTGAAAAAAGCCAGCATCCATTTATGATAAAAACTCTCAGCAAAGTGGGAATAGAGGAAACATCCCTCAACATAATAAAGGCCATATATGAAAAACGCACAGCTAGTATTATAGTCAATGGGGGAAAGCTAAAAGAGTTTTCCTTAAGATCAGAAACAAGACAAAGACATCCATCTTCACCACTTGTATTCAACATAGTATTAGAAGTCCTAGCCACAGCAATCAGGCAAAAAAACAAATAAATAAATAAAAAATAAAAGGCATCCAAATTGAAAAGGAAGAAGCAAAACTGTCATTATTTGCGCATGACATGATATAACATATTATAACAAAAATTTATATTATTAACAAAAATATTAATAACAAAAATTCTTAGAACTGATAAGTGAAGTTGGTAAAGTAGAAGGATAAAAAAATTAATATTCAGAAATTGGTTACATTTTTATACACCAATAATGAACTAACTATCAGAAAGAGAAATTAGGAAAATAATCCCATTTACAATTGCGCCAAAATAAAATATCTAAGAATAAATTTAAACAAGGTAAAAGACCTATATTCAGAAAATTATAAGACATTGAAGAAAGGAACTGAAGAAGATGCAAATAAATGAAAGCATATACCGTGCTCATAGATAGGAAGAATTAAAATATCTGTACTACCCAAAGCAATGTATAGATTCTATGCAATGCCTAACAAAATACCAATGGCATTTTTCACCTAAGTAGGATAAATAATCTAAAAATTTATATAAAGTCACAAAGACCCCAAATAGCCACAGCAATCTTGAGAAAGAAGAACAAAGTTCAGGATATCACATTACCTGATATCAAAGTATACTACAAGTCTATAGTAGTCAAAGCAGCATGGTATTGGCATAAAAACAGACACACAGATCAATGGAACAGGATAGAGAGCCCAGACCACAATTGTATGGTCATTTAATGTATGACAAAGTAGACAAGAATGGAGTAAAGACAGTCTATTCAATAAATGGTGCTGGGAAAACTGGACAGATACATGCAAAAAAATGAAACTGGATCACCTTCTTACACCATATACAAGAATAAACTCAAAATGCATTAAAGACTTAAATGTAAGACCCAAAACCATATAACTTCTAGAAGAAAGCAATAGGCAGCGAACTTTGTGACATTGTTCATAGTAACATATTTTTTTGATATATCTTCTTAGACAAGGGAAACAAACGGAAGAATAAACAAATGGGACTACATCAAACTAAAATGTTTATGCACAACAAAGGAAACCATCCATAAAATTAAAAGACTACCTACCAAATGGGAGAAGATATTTGCCAATGATACAACTGATAAGGGGTTAATATCCAAAATTTATAATGAATTCATATACCTTCACATCAAAAAAACAAACAATCCAATTTAAAAATGGGCAGAGAATCTGAATAGACAGTTCTCCAAAGAAGACATACAGATAGCCTATAGATATATGAAAAGATGTTCAATGTCATGAATCATCAAAGAAATACAAATTAAAACCACAATGAAATATCACCTCACATCTGTCAGAATGGCTATCACTAATAAGTCAACAAAGAAGAAGTACTGGTGAGGATGTGGAGCAAAGGGAACCCTCATACAGTACACTGTTGGTGGGACTGCAATTGGTGTGACTACTATGGAAAATAGTATGGAAATTCCTCAAAAATTAGAACTAGAACCACCTTATGACCCAGAAATTCCACTTCTGGGTATTTATCTGAAGAAATCCAAAACACTAATTCAAAAAAAGATATATACATCCCTATGTTCACTGAAGCATTAGTTTCAGTAACCAACGTATGGAAGCAACCTAAATGTCCATCAATAGACAACTGGATAAAGAAGTAGTAGTACATATAAACAATGGAATATTACTTGGCCTTAAAAAAAGAATGAAATCTTGCCCTTTGCAACAACATGGATGAACCTAAAGCATATTATGCAAATTAAAATATGTCAGAGAGAGAAAGACAGACACCATATGATTTCACTTACCGTGTTTCCCCAAAAATAAGACCTAGCCGGACAATCAGCTCTAATGTATCTTTTGGGGAAAAAATTAATATAAGACCCGGTCTTATTTTACTAAAATACAAGACTGGGTATAACACAACATAACATAACATAATGTAATGTAATACCGGGTTTTACATTAACTTTTGCTCCAAAAGACACATTAGAGCTGATGGTACAGCTAGGTCTTATATATGTGGAATCTAAGACACAAAATAAACGAACAAACAAAACAGAAACAGACTCACAGATACAGAGAACAAACTGATGGTTGCCACACGGCAGGGGAGTTGGAGTTTGGGTCAAAAAGTGAAGGGATTTAGAAGTTACAAAATAATCATGGGGAAGTAAACTGCAGCACAGGGATATAGTCAATAATATAGTAATAACTATGTATGATGCCAGATGGGTACTAAAGTTATCAGGGAGATCACTTTGTAAGTTTTATAAATGTGTATATGCTATACAACTGAAACTAATATAATATTAAATGTCAACTGTACTTGAAAAAATTAAAATTAGAAAAACCTGGCACAGAGAAAGCACTCAATAAATATTAGCTCCCTGCCCCATTATTCATCTTATTATCCCCACATGGCGAACACTCAATTATTTGTTTGCTAATGTGACTACATCAAACCCCTGCTTTGAAATATTTTATCTTTTAGTTTATAAGGAAAGAATTATATAAAAAATAATGCCAGAGAATATGAGGTGCAATAAAGGAATGTAGGATAGTTAATTTGGGGCAGGGAGTAGCATGGGGCACAGGTTTGCCCAACTTCAAGTTTATCTGAAGGTTCTAGATATAAGGATTGTTGTTATCTTGGATGGGTTCTTTTTGTAATAAAATGGAAGTTATAAAGCATAAAGTAATGTAAATGACATCAGCAGACCTCATGACTCAGAGCTCTTCATACCCTGAAAGTATCTCCTTTCACACAGATCCATTATATAATTAGCACCAAATACTTAAGACAAAAATGCTTCAAATTTTTTTCTCACATCATGTTTAAAGTGTGAAAAATTAGAAACAATGCGAATGTCTAATAATAGTAATATGACTACATAAATTGTAATGACTCACACAATGGAATACTGTGTGATCATTATTAGTCAGGTATATATTTACTGACATGGATTCACGTTTATAACATTAAATGAAAAATGAAAGTTACCAATATACACCCATTTATATAAAATTAACACTTTTTTCCCAATATATTTGTTGGGAAATTTGCACAAAATTTCTGGCAGATTATACAGCAATGGATTTTCCTCTGGGTGGTGGATTTAGGATGAATTAACTTATTTTTCTTCTTTATTTTTTTCAGTATTTTCTACTTTGTGAATTCACTGGTTCTGTGATTTAAAAAAGGAGCAGCGAAGTGCACAATTCTTTTTAAGAAATTAAATACTTGTTTACATCTCACCCTTGATGGTCAGTGCTCCCAGATGAGGCTGCCTGGATTGGATAATCTGAAGGACTCTTAATCAGCAGCATTTCATTCTGTCCCCTAAATACAATTTAAAAATTTTATATTAGTTATTGTAAAAGGAAAAATAAACAGTGCCTGCCAAAAATGAAACATAATCAATATCTTGAGTTTTCAATTGTAATTATTTGCAGTGAATCTGCTTTTTATGACATAATTTATGGAAAACTGATAAGATTATAGTGTGCTATTTATAGAGATACACTAGCTAGTAAAGCTATGACACCACTAAACCTTAAGCAGCATTTACATACAGAACATTTAAAAAGTTCAAAACCATGTAAGTAAGTTTAAATAGTGGCTACAAATATAATCACAATCACTATAGAAACAAAAATCTATCTCTAAAACTAGAGGTATACCATGCAAAGTAAAAAGTAAGGTCTAATTGAAAAAGGAGAGATAATTTCTATATTGTGTAAGTGTTTCAAGAGTACAGAAAAAGATGGAAACTTCCCAGGACAATTGGAAAAGCGAGCATAATCTTTATATTGAAATGTGTAAGGACATTTGTGAAAACATATAGAAAAAGACTTGGAAGAATATACTCCAACTAGAGATCAATTTCATTTATGGGCAGAGGGAAAATAATCATAAATAACATATAAGAAATATAAACTAGCATTGTATGAAAACAAGCAGTGAAATAGTTTTTTTCTCAAAAATGCAAGGATAGTTCAACATCAGGAAACCTATTACTATAATTCTACAGAGTTGATAGAATAAAGGAGAAATCTAAAAATTACCTAAGTAAGTGGATACAAATTATTTAATTTAGGAAGAAAATATTTTCTCAAAGTCTCAAGAAGAAAAGAGACATAATTAAAACTGCATTATAATGCAAGTTTATACAATTAGATTAGTGAAATGGAATAGAGAGTTCAAGAAACAAACCCATGTATCAATGTTATTTAATATACAAAATTCTATTCCACAACAAGGAAAGAACTAAATTATTAAACAAAAGCATGTTTAAATAATTGGCTATTTGCAGGCCACTTATTTGGGGGTAAAAATTAAGTTATACTCCTAGTTCCTATGATACCCCAAAATAAATTCCAGATGACAGAAAGAAAAAAAAAACCCTTATAAAAGGATTAGGAAAGCACATTGGAAAACATTTTATAGAAGTCATAAAGAACAAAAATAATTAAAAGTTTAATGATAATTATAATTAATAAATTAAAATATGTGGAACAGATTGGAAAAATATTTGTAACCTATATAAAGAACAAGGGATAAAGATCCATAAAACATAAAACAATGGTACAAATCAGTAAGAGACAAATAAACCAATAGAAAATGGGTGAAGGATATGAACAGATAATTCACAGAAGAAGAAAAGCAAGGACATATATAAAGCATTATAAAAATATGTTCCAGTTCACTATTAACCAATGAGTTATTTTCTCACCCATCAGATTAGCCAAAACTTAAATATTCATCATGCACAGTGTTGATGAGGGTATAAGAGAAAAGATAAAAGGCATTTCATGTTTTGTTGCTGGGAGTGCAATTTGGAAAAACTAAACTCTGCGTTTGGAACATAATTAAGCAATATTTACCTAATAACATATAATAACTATTTGCTAGATCAATTGCATTCTTAGAAACTTCTCCTACAAAAATACTCTCCAATAATTATATAGAACGTAAAACAATTTAACTATCAATCAGTTGAAGTACCTTTAATAACATTAATGGTATTTCTATCCTATGGAATAATATGCAACAATTAAAAAGAATAAAGTAGGTTTTTATTTATTTCTCTTTAATGATCTACAAGACATGTTATTTTTTTTTTTTTAATTTGCAGAGCACAAACTGTGATATAATTATTTCTTTGGGAGAAAAGTCCCAAATATTTGTGTAACTACATGGAGAAAGATAAAGAGAGCTGTACTCCAAACTCTTATCCAACGACAAGAAGTTGTAGGTGGACAGGCAAAGGAAACTTCAGCCACCATCTTGACTCTATCACAGATCTCATTGGCAGAGTCAAGATATTGAAACACAGTAATTGATAAACAGAAATCATTGTTTTAGTCTTTCCTCTAGTTCTGTTATTGGCTCAAATCACTTTTGTAGACTTCTTTAGAGTTTACTTATAAAAGCTTTCAATAATAACACTCCATGTCTATAAAATGCTGTATGGTATACAAAGTAGTCTCTTATCTATCATTGTCTTTGATCACGAAAACTGAGCAAGTATCACCACCCCATTTTCCAAGTAAGAAGGCAGGATTAAATAGATTATCTAAAATCACAGAGCTAGGACAGTACTGAATCCATGCCCTCCATCCTGCTCCATTGTCCATTATATACCACCAGAGCAAAGCTCATTGAATGAAACTACTGTAGCTAATAGACTTTTATATACTGAGTCAATCCTAGACCCAGCAGAAGGAATATAGTTACTGAAGAACACAAAGTCCCCATTGGGCATTTCTACATGTAACACTGTCCCGAAGTAGGAGGGTAGCAATAGTGTGACCTACAGTTTTAAAGAACTCAAGAATTTAAGTGACTTGCTCATTAATAGCAGAGTCAGGTCTAGAACCTAGGTCTCCTGTATCTAATCCACTTTTTCTCTACCAGTCTAATCTCACGTTTATACCATACTCCTGCCACACAGTTCATCTTTATGTTGGGTATTTGGGACGTTGCAAACGGAGAATATATAACCAGAGATCAATGATATATAAAGTTTCAATTCCTGTCCCTTAATGGCATGCAAACTTCATTTAAAATATGAGAAAGCG
The DNA here is from genome assembly GCF_004115265.2 of Rhinolophus ferrumequinum. Taxonomy (NCBI): domain Eukaryota; kingdom Metazoa; phylum Chordata; class Mammalia; order Chiroptera; family Rhinolophidae; genus Rhinolophus; species Rhinolophus ferrumequinum. Next base: position 24,370,628 of record NC_046295.1, on the reverse strand, counting down.
TGATCAACTTTATCCATATGGCATAGATATAGAGCCCGTGATTAAAAGGAGCCTAGGATTGAAAAAGGCTAGGAGAAAACTGATCACAGCAGATTTGTTTTTCAGATGAAGGGATGGAAGCCTGAGGTGAACTGTTTTTTGCTATGTTCATTCAGGAAGTGTCATAGACAGTAACAAAATGCTGCTCTCCTCCCATTTTCCTGTCGTGTTTCATAGATTAGAAAATTTCACCAAACATAGGAAATTCCAGAAAGAGCTGAGAGAGGAGAAGATGTTCCCTTTAAAATTAGGAAGAAAGGAAAATCCAAGTTTGAAAAATTATGATAAAAGGATTTAAAAGCACAACTAATGAGATGAAATTGATGTTTTAAATCTAGTCTCACAATCTCTATTTTACCACTGGAGTTTAGTACATTTATTAGAGTTTGAATCTGTCATCTAACTTCATTTTCTTTTTTCGACTATTCTGTATATAATTTTTATTCCTTATTGCCTTCTTTTGAATTAAATAGTTCGTTGCTCCATTTCTCTCCCAATTAGTTTTTTGGTTATATATTCTTTTTACTCTTTTTGAAAGTGGTGTCTTACAAACTACACTGTGTGCCCTAGATTTATAGGAATCTAGAGTAAATTAGTGTTTTTATCCCATTTCAAACAACGGTTTTGTAAACACTTTAACTACATTTACCCTTGTCATACATTTTTTGTTGTTTTCATGTATTCTCACTCTTCACATATTTTCAATTGTAAAGACATTCTTATTTGTTTTATACAGTCAATATATATTTCAAGTTTATTCAATTAGTTACTATTTCTATTTCTGTTCTTTAGTTGCTGTATTTCCATTTATTCTTATGAAAAACTCCCGAGGAACTCCCCTTAGTATTTTTCTCTGTGTGGGACAACTAGCAAGGGTTTCTGAAAGTTTTCATCAGGAAATTTTTTTATTTTGCCTTTGCTCTTGAAATAAATTCTTGCTAGATGTAGAATTCTAGGTATTATTTTCTTCCAGCACTTTAAAGATTTTTGTTTGGCTTCCACCTTTTCTGTTAAAATGTCAGACTTATTGTTGTTACTCCTTTGTAGAAAATGAGTAGTTTTATCACGTGCCTTCAATATTTTTCTCTTTGTCTTTGGTTTTCATCAGTTTTACTTGGATGTGACTGGATGGATTTTTCTTTGCATTTATCCTGTTTGAAGTATAAAATGCTCCTTGAATCTGGGTTTGTTATTTTTCATCAGTTTTGGAAAATTCTCAGACGTTACCTCTTCAAAAGTCTTATATATCTTCATGCTTTTTTCCATATTAGTCATTGTTTTTCTTTTAGTTCTTAAGTCTGGATACTTTTTTTTTTTGTAACTTTTATTTATTTTAAGTGTGTTTTTTCAGGACCCATCAGCTCTATGTCAAGTAGTTGTTTCAATCTCGTTGTGGAGGGCGCAGCTCACAGTGGCCCATGTGGGGATCGAACCGGCAACCATGTTGTTAAGAGCACTGTGCTCTAACTAATTGACCTAACCAGCCAGCCGTCCCTGGATACTTTTTTAAAAATGCAGCTGTGTCCAATCTGTTGTTAAATCACTCTTATGAGGTCTTTATTTCAGTTACTGTTTTTACTTCTATAACTTCTATTTGATTCCTTTAGATTTTATTGTCGAAACTATCATACTGTTATATTTTTAAAACATATTAATCATAGTTATTTTAAACTTTGTGCCTGATAACTTGAATATTTGGATTAACTGTGGGTCTATTTTTATTGGCTATTTTGACTCCTGGTTTCATTTGGTCTTATTTCATGGTATATCTTGTTATTTTTGTTTGAATATCAAATATTTCACATTATAAATTGTAGAGGACCTGTATTTATCTTTGTTTAGCGTCTGTCAAGCAGGTAAAAAGGGGATAGCATCTTTGTCCAATCAAACATGAGATAGACCTTCAGGTGTCCCAGCTGAAAGCCTGGAATATTCACCAGTGACCTCTCTTCCTTGGCAGAAGCTGAACTTAAATATTTAGCTCTGCGTCTTGAGACTACTTGAGACTACTAAGAGTTCTGTTTGGTTCCTTGGCACTGTTATCTGAGAGGCTTGGCACCTCAGTTCCTGGCTATCTTCATAGCCATGAAATTCAGTTTTTGTCTTCCAAGCTCTGAAAGAGAACTAAAAGCTCTGATTGACTCTTAACATATGCTCTACGTATGTTTGGCTTCTTTGTTTCTCAGTCCATGCCCTTTATAAATCAAGGAGGAAAAGTTGCCTAAAATACCAACCTTACCTCAATGTGTTTCCTTTCTTTGTAGGATTTTGTACCCTCAATTTTTTACTGCCTTAATAGTTCTTTGATGCCTTAAAACAGAATTTTTAATAAACAATGATATAGCTTTTCTAGTTGTTCTCACTCAAAAGTTTGATCTGTTACAAGACATTCAATTATTATTGGAAGCAAAACTCCTAAATAAGAAATTGATGTGAGAGAAATACAATACTGTATTACTTCGGTGCAAGCCCCAAATTCAAATTTGATTAATTTTTATTTTAAAAATACATTTTCATGGAGCTACACATATGATATAATAACATTGAACACACATACAAATAAAGCCGAGGTATAACTATTGAAATCTTAATAAGGTCTGTGGATTGTACCAATGTTAGTGTCCTGGTTTTGACCTTGTGCTATAGTTATACAAAAGATCAACACTGGGGAGGCAGGTTGAAGTATCATTTACCCAAGTTATAAAGTTAGTAAAGTAGACAAGTTAGTATAGAATTCTTCATTAATTCTTTTTGGTTTGATAACAATAGTAATATTGGCTTTTTGGTAATAACATTAGGGTATTACAGAAATGCATAACAAGAAATTAGACTCACTCAAGTACTATCATCCAGAGGAAGCCACTGTTAATAATATGATGCATCTTCATCTGACTGTATTTAAATAATTGTTGTGGTTAATTGGATAATTTTCAAGTAAAAGTTCCTAATTATTTTTCTTATAACTTTTTAATTTTTCTTTTTTCTTTTCTTTTCTTTCTTTTTTTTTTTTTTCTTCTTTAAAATAGACTCGGGATGTATTTAAATTTAGAATTGTCCGGACACAAAACTCTGTTTAACACATTTTCTTTCTGACATTTCATTTAATCGCCAAGTACTAAAATCCTTCAATTATTTATTGGTGAATTTTCAGCAATCATTTATTTTTAAGAGAATTTTCAACTACTATGTGCAGAGTTTAATATTATCACTTTTATTTTTTATTTAACACTAACGTATATCGTATGTTACACTTTATGTTCCTTGTTCTTGTCTGTATTTATACCCACTTTTTTATTGTGTCCATTATAAATATGCTAGACAGCCTATGGAAAACCTATGTAAGAAGATTGTATCTCCCAAGACATTTCTTGGCAACTTCCACTGAATATATACTTATTTCAAAAATTAAAATAAAAAATACACTTTCTAAGAATTACTGCAAGAAACTTCATCTTTGAGAATTGCCACAAGTTTGGTCAAAATGCATCCTTGTCACATTAGAAGATAAACTTGAAAACAATCCACCTAGATGACATTCACTTTATGCCATTTAAGGTATTTTCCATCCAGAGCTAAGAAAGAAGCAATCTTCCTTTGCCGTCTAAACAAGTGAAATTATGCCAAGAGGAAAAATAGGCTATGAGTCTTTTGAAATATATTTTTTAAGGAAAATAGACTGTGTGGAGTACAGTAATGTCACAGATTGGTTATTTGCAAGCATGCCAATTTGACCGGAGTGCTTTCCTTTAGCCCATTAGAGAAAAGTTAGAGAAAAGCCCAGTGTAACCTTCTGAATTTGTGGTATCATCTGAGAAGGGATATTCTGTGACTATGAAAAGTTGTAGTAGTTTGAGGCTAAAGGGAGTTGGGGCAAATAGTATGATTATGCTTTCCTTCATGAATCAATTCCAGATGTTGCCATTAGATTCCTTGAGTGTTGAAAGAAAAAGAAAAGGTGGTAGAGAAACCATAGAGATAATGTAGTGAACTTCTTTTACAGAGGGGGGAACTGACTAATTGCCTGAAAAAAGCCATACAGTCACGTAGGAACAGAGTTGGATCTAGAACTCAGGTCTCTTATCTAGCCAAATAATATTCCAGTTATTGGGTTCTCATAGACAAGAAGAGTAAGCAGCAAGTGCACAGACAGCTTTGAAATAAATAGCTTGGAACCCTCCACTATTAGCACAGAATATTAATGCTTCTTTGTGACATTTCAAATCCTTTATTATATAGATGCCTGAATAGCAGAAAATGATGAAATGAGAATTTGGGAGGTACATTAGTGGATTAACTGGAAAAGATTTAGGTTCTTTCATGAAAACAGAAATATAGTGATTAATTATATTGTAATTAATCTCCTTTTAAATGGGATACCCTCTGAAATTGGACTCTTAGTTTTTTCTAATAGAAGAAAGAATATCAAGTATGTCTAACATAGATCTTCTCCTTATATAAATTGTTTCAAAAACAAAAGTATCACTTATGCCATAGTACCGCCCTTCATATATCAAATTATTTTGCCCCATTTCTTCTTGAATACTGCACCATGATATATGGATTCAACGTTTGTTTATTTGGGGACATTGGTGATGGCTCTTCAATCTGACTCTTTTACAATGGCATTCTAGCAGAATGGACAAGTATGAAGGTTAGGGACTGTGGAGGAGAAAAATGAGGAGGCAAAATCTGAATATGCAGGACTACAATTCATTTCAATTGGGTTATAAATCGCCAACTGATCCTAACACAGAAGTTCTAAAATGTAGATTCGATCTGCAAAATTGTATTATTATCTCATTGCTCCATCTGAAGAAATAACTTATTAAAGATGAAAAGCAAATATAGGAACAAATTAATCTAAAGGCACATTTTGCAGTCTTACTTTGCAACTCCACGCCTCAATTTCCTCATCTGTTAAATGGTGATAGTAATAACCTCTGTATTTTTTATTTAGGTTCAGTCAAAATAATGCATGTAAAAGAGGCATTGGACAATAATAAGTGGACTGTTGTGGCTTTGTTGTGTTGCTGTTAATATCAGCCGTTCATCTTGTAATCACAAACTACTTGTTTTAAAACCATGGTGCTTATTCACATTTTCTTATTAACAGTAACAGTTAGAATCTTCATTTCTGAACATAGCATGGCAGAGAGAACAACATAAGGCAATAGCCACACCATTTAGTGAAACAGATAATATGCATATGCAAATCTTTCAGCATTCAGGACACCCAAAGAGAAACAGAATGAATGTTAGTCTTTAAAAAGATGTGGGAGACTGATTGGTAGCTCATAAATTAGCATTAATCCAGTATGATCCAATTACACTCAAAAGAAACCAAACCTTTGTAGCTCACATGACATCAAGCATGAGAGGTTTTAATAATAATACCTAAGTTAATATATCTCTCGGGAATGTTGAACGGTATTTACACCGAAAGTGCCATGGTTATCAGCTAAGAGAAAATCTCTAAAGCAGGATGTCTAAGGAGCAATTGCTTCTTTTGACCAAGAGTCTTAATCTGCCCCACACGCAGGTACCTAAAGTGAGAGTAAATACATACAACTGAAAGAATGCAGTTTCTAGAGAGAGCCTAGACACAGAGCTCTCAGGTTAGAGAGACAATTTTAGCTAACAGGTAAAACGGTCACAAAGTACACAGCAGGCCTTACAGAACGGTGCCTATTTCATACCACCAAACCCAATCTTTAACATTTCAAAATGAATTATACTTAAGTGAGCAATGTCTCAGTAGACTCTTTCAAGCACTGGCCAAGGAAAGCTTTGTCTGATAGTTTTCTTTCCTTCAGGACTTACCCTGAAATAGGTGGCAATGACCTCTGCACTCTGAATACTCTGGAAACATTCCCTTCCTGAGTTTCTCTCCTGAGGCCACACATCAGGGACGGCTTAAGAAAACAGGTTCAAGCCTGTGATCGTTCTGTGCTCTTGTGAATGAATACAGGACCAATGGATTCTTGTCTGTTAGTAAGAAATGGTGATAGAAGATGTCCAATAGTCAACAGCCACCTAGATCTCATCTTCATGTGAAGTCATTTTAGGACCTAGTGATGAAATTCTCATTTACTCTCACTACTCTTCCTGATAATCAAAGGAGCTTTTTATCCAAAATAAGTTAATAAAGACCCAAACAGTGTAATTTTGGAAAACATGATATCAGCATCTTTAATCTAGGACGAAAAGGACTCCCAAAGCCCCTTTGAATAAAAGGTCTCCGGAGAGATAGCTCACAGGGAAAGCATGTCTCTTTCTTTTTCATTTATTTATTTATTTGTTTGTTTGTTTGTTTTTGCATAGTACAAAAAATGGGAGGAGACAAAATCAGACTGGCAAATTTAATCAACCAGGAGTGTACGTTTTTCAGGGAAAGTAAACATGTATTGTGGAGATTTTTAGAAGGAAAAGGGGACCAAGCTTATTTTTAAAAAAGAACGCTGCTTTTATAGCCCAAATCTTTTCAACTTCTCTAGCAATCTAAAGTATTTATCCAAGCATATGTTCTTTCACATTAAATTTTGTTACCTTTAAGAAAAATGTCCTATTAACATTATTTTTGGAAAAGACATTAAGAGCTTTTTAAAGAGGTCTCACACATAGCTAGTGGGCTTGCTCAATGACATAAGTGTAAGGGGATCAGCAGCACAGGTTATAGATTCAATCCCCCTTGTTTGTACCCTAGAACTAAACCAGACTTCATTAGATGTCAGCTAAGGAGTAGTAGAGAAAAGCCCAGGCAGGATATAGTTGGCCTTTCACTGAAACTTCTGTAAGGAAATGTTTGTCTGAGGTACTTAACCAGTGTGAAGTGGAGTAGGATTCATCTCTGAATTATAATGTTCTTCCCAGTGGACAGAGGCCTGGAGTATTGTTTAATGTCTTCCTGCAGTAGATAGCGGTTCTCAGTAGCAGAGGTATTAGAACATCTGCTAACATAATTCCAAACATATACAGTAACATAAAAATCAAAGGAACTGCAGCCCATCAGATTAAATACTTCTTTATCACAAAAGATATTAATTGCTAATATAGTCCTCTAAAATAAACAGAAGAGATCATTAAAACCAATAAGGAGTTGGGACCCTTTTTATAACTACGTATTTCCATTTTAGACAACACCGATTGATTGTTTTGAAATCTGAGTGAATTTATCCCCTCAACTTCCAAACTTCCACTGCCCAAATTTTGTTGCTTTTGTTCTTTTTACTAGGTTAGTGTTTATAACTCTTATATTCCTTTCTGCAACTGCTAGTCTTGTGGTTGTCTCATCTTACCTTCGTATTTAAGAGAGTGCAGTGTTTATCACCTGTTTTTACCACAGCCAGTCTATTCCTAAATTCTGTATTTTCACTCCTCTTGTTTGGAGTAATTTTACTATCAGTTGTTCAAGAAGGACTTATGGGTGCCATGTCTACTGCACTTGTTCATGTCTGAGGATGTCTGGAGTAATGTTTATATCACATAACAGCATCCAGCTTGATAAGGGTTTTTTCTCTCTGAATTTGGTAGACATTTATCCACTGTCTTCACATTGACTGTTATACATAACTTCACATGTCTCCTGCTGAACAGGATGCCCTTTCAGGGAAATTTTCTTTTATTACATTTATACATACTTTTCCTTTTCTATTTGCTATGCTCTCAACTTTAGAAATAGAGATACCATGTTTCCCCAAAAATAAGACCTAGTTGGACAATCAGCTCTAATGTGTCTTTTGGAGAAAATTAATATAAAACATGGTATTATTTTACTATAATATAAGACCAGGTATAATATAATATAATATAACATAATATAATATAATAATATAATATAATATAAAATATAATACCAGGTCTTATTTTAATTTTTGCTCCAAAAGACGCATTAGAGCTGATTGTCTGGCTAAGTCTTATTTTCGGGGAAACACGGTAGTCCTTTCATTGAATAGTCTTAGATGCCTTCTGTATCTTTCCTCTCTGTTTTGTTTTAATCTCTTTATCTTCTTTTTCTCTGAGTTCCCTGGAAATATCTCAAGGCCTCTTTACTAGTAGTCAATTTAATTTTTTTTCAAGTCCTTTTTAACAATACATGAAGAAATTATTTTAACTTATGACTTCATAAAAGCAATAGAAAGGATTAATTGATACGAGCTGATGCCACACGAAAGAAAGAACCATATCCAGTTAACTAAAATACATGTGAATGTCTCATTAGGATAATTTGTAGTAGAAAATTCACTTAAAGTGAATGCACTTAAAACAAGGACTTGCCTGAAATTTAAAATTATGAAGACAAGTTTGTCTTATGTTTAGGTTATAATCTGTTAATTCTTAAAACAAAAAAGGATCAAAGGTTGGAGTTTAGGGAGATCTTTTTTTCCCCCACAAAACCCTATGTTTGCTTGTTATATCATTCTTTCCCTCACATTTTACTTTAATGAAACGATCATAAGAAGAGCCATGTGTAGAAAAATATTGAACAGCTTCATCAGTTTTTCCAAGGGTTTCTCTTAACCCTTTGATATTTAAGTCATTGTATTCCAACATAACTGTTATATCACTCGCCTTGCTGGTTTTGTATTCTTCAAATGTTAACTGATATAAAGCTGCTTGATACTCAAATGTTACGTTTAGTGTGATTCTCCAACATCATTTTCACGATATCCCACACCATTTGCAAAGCTTTTTATTTAACTTTGCAATCAATTTATATTGTGTATTGCATTTTACTGCTGGATGTCGTAAGAGAATGACCAATCCAGACATCAATGTGGAATATGCTCGTGTTAATGTTTGAATGAAGTCAAATTTTACACGTGTTGAGTTTTGTGAATGTTCTTTACTTTCCATTTCCTTATACAACTTATAATTCCAGAGAACTAGTTAATAAACTCATTAGTTAGACACTTGTTAAAGACAGGAAGGAAGACTTTGTTCAAGAGAGACTCCTGCAGTGGAAGTCTGCAGCAGGGGAGACAGATTGAGCTCAATATACAGCCAGGGCAATGGAGATTTATGGCCAAGCAACAGGGTAAGGAGTGGGATTCAGTGGATAGAAAGTTATCAAGAGGAAACATCTAGGTTAGGGGGCTTCTTGCAAGACCAGAGCAATAGGATTCCTCCTGAAGGTAGGCCAGGGTGATCATCAGATACCATGAGTGGGAGATTTTCACTAAACTGACTAAATAGGTCAAGGTCAAGTCCTTTTATCTTAATGGTTGATACATTTAGAAGTAAATACTTAAGAATATATGCTGTGTGTTAAAGTTATGCCCCAAATAAATCTATCATGTCTTGAAAATTAATTTAAAAAACAAAAGAGGACTTGGAGGAACCTGACTCAAGTTTGGTCAAGGAGAGTTTTTGTCAGGGGGCAGAAAGTCTTTGTCCTAGTAAGTCCTAGGCTCTCTTTTTTTGTATTTTGATAGCTGCAATGCCCTTTGAATGCCCTTGTCTGTGTCAATATCTCTTATTGGACTCATCCTTTCTTGAAATAAGGGCGATTTCAGGGTTTTCAACCTCTTCAAATGCAACTATTGTGGCTTCTTCTATTTGCTAGTTTATAAATCCCTACCATTTTGGATTCTCCAAAGTTGTCACTTCTTCCAGGGTAAAAGTGTTCTACTAACTCTCTCTGCAAAATGTCCTTTTCCCCATGCTGCTGTGGATCTTAGAGTTTACAAACCTCACTGGATTTAGGTGGGAAGGCTACTTTCAGACTGATGGCTACCAGGAAGGCATCCCCATTCTTCAGAATTCATTTCCTTTCCTGACTGACTCCTTCTATCAGATATCTCCTAGAAGCATCTGGAATCAACACTCCTCTGCTTATTGCCTTGCTGAGGATTTCCTTTTTAACTCTTTCATGTCTACGTATGTGTGGTTACCCCTAGGCAAATTGGGCTAAAATTGTAAGAAAGCATGAGCTTAGCTTGTACTAAGTCTGCCATCAGCAGAGGGAAGTATAATAGCTGTACTGTAAATAACTTCTTTGTGCAGAAAATCTATCGATCATGGCCAGTATGACACAGCATGAGTTGTTCTTGTTGGTTTATTATTACCATTTCCAGAACATATTCAATTATGTTGTATGCGAAGTATAAGATTTCCAAAGCACACTAATCAATGGATAGAGAAAGACTTTGTAGACATTTATACATAGATTCAAATTTGACTTCCATCATGTATTAGCTTTGTAAGTATTGCAAGTTATTTAATTTTTTGTGCCTCAATTACCGCATCTCTAAATTGGGATAACGATGCCCCTTTAATAAGACCTCCAGAAGGATCTGGGCATATATACATAAAGCACTTAGCAAGGACCTTGGCAATTAGTCAACGCTTGATAATTGATAACTATTCTGAATACCAACTTATACATTGATAGGCAAAAATCATTTTCTATAAAGGTAAAAGGCTTAAAATCATAACTAGAATTTCTAATCCAAGAGTGCGGAGGGGTCGGTCAGCCTCTGCTCCAAGTACACTTATTTTGAAGACCAGCTGGGGAGCAGTTATTTAGTAACATCTCACCAACCCCTTGACACAGACCAATAAGCTGAAGCAACAGTAGCTCCCTGAACCCTGGACCTCTTAGGGTTTCACATTTCCCACCCAATCGACTCCCTCACTTAGGCCTATGGGCAAATACTTAAAAGAGATTAACATCTCACCTTAAGAGGCCTATGACAACCAGCTAACAAATAACCCAATGAATCTTCAATCAGCACCCAGCACCCCCTCCCACTTGACAAAAATTGAAAACAGAAAACAGAAAATGGATTTTCCCCACAAGAATTCCTCTTTGATATACTACCTTGACCTGCACCTAACAGTTCAAATCATGAAAATAAGAATCTTTTATGGTTACTGGGAAAATTCATAGTTTATCATATTTTGTCGGCTGGAGAGGAAGAAAAGACTTGGCCAGGTTCCTGGGGGAAAGATAGCCTGTCATATTTGCCGAGATTTATTTACGAAAAAGCACTCAGGATGATACTTTTGTGCAACATGCCCCCCTCCTGCTCAGAGCACCATCAATATACAGAGAAGAGGAGAGGCTTCCAAACTGTCCAGAGCTGAAGGTAAAGGAGGGGACCAAAATAAAGGGGAGAGGGACGTTCTTGACTGCCATCATTTAAACCTCTTGATTATTTAAACTTCTGTAGAATAATGATTGCATATTTGAAAGTCATACATCTGTTCCCTTCCCTCCCCACCCCCATGTGGTTTTCTAATCCCGAGGTAATTACGTTTTGACAAAAATTTATTAGGACATCTGTTTTTTCCCTTAGATCTGCAGGTCACTGTGCGACTCTAACAGCAGCCCAGCGGAGAGAGCTGCTCTGAAGAAACCAAGCACAATGTCTCGGTGAGATCCAGGGCACGCGCTGGGCGGGTTTCAGTTAGAGAAAGAAAGGGCAGTCCCCTGGTGCCACCAGCCCACACCTTCTCATGGACCACCTTGCTTGGTGCCCAGCACATATTCTGGCCTAGGAAGGTAAAGGGATCAACAATATGGAAGGAGAGGGAATGGAAGGAAGAGAGCTGGCTGTTAACAGGATGGCAGTGTGCATCAAGATTCATGCATTTTCTAGGTTGGCATCCAATATAAAAATAATTCATGGAGGGAAGAGTACTGGGATGTGAGGGACAGGCCATATGTTTGGAACCCCTGCCCATAATGGCTGGCTGTGGTTACCAGCGTCTGGTGCCACCAACTAGATTAAATTATGGTACCCTACAGAGAAAGATTCCTGTAACTTCCAGCATTTGATAAAACATGGAATAACCTAGGAACGTTACCCACACATAAAACTTCTCTTTTAATTTTTTTAAAAGCACAGCTTCACTTCAGTCTACTCTTTTTTAGTGGATAAACCACTAAACTTGCTAACTGCCTTTTTTTTTTTTTTTCACACATCTCAGCTCCCACAGGAAAAGCCTGTATCAGAATTCTACAGGGAACGCCTTTTCTCCATGCTCCTCCACCTTTGAGCCCTCAGAAGGAAGTTTATTTTCCTGAGGTGTCCAACCCAATAGCTTGACTTAATGTTTGAAAAAGAGTCTGAGTGACTTGCCTCTGTGCCAAATGAAACTTTGGAACATTCTGAGATGTTTCTGCCATTAAGAACTTAATTAGGAATTTCAATAACTAAATAAAATTCAATTTCCCTTTCCTCTGGTTTATTGATTTCAAAAAAATCCTAACCAAGATATTTCACTTTCAAAGAGACACCAAACATCATTTAACTGCTTTCTTTATCCTGAAGAGTATCAAACTATCATTACAATGATTACATATAAACATCTACTCCCCCAAACCAAATTAAGAAAATAAGATGCTTCTGAGTATAATAGAGCATCTATTCCGTGAGTGGATAAAAGGCATGTTATTTCCTAAATTTCTTTATGAAGTACTGAGTAGGAGCAAACTCCCAGTTTTCAGATGGAGAGAAAGGAACTAAAAATCATTTCAAAATGCTCCTATACCTAGTTGGGCGTGGAGCTCCAGGCTCTGGACCTCAGTTCTAGGCTCCATTCTTTTGATTATCAAAATGGCTAAAGATAAATCATCATATAATAGATTCTGCAGAATCCTGGTGTCCCAAAAGATAAAAGGTAACTGTGGGAAATAAAGAAAACTAAATTCTCTCTAGAGTGAGTTTGGAAATACGGAATTAAAAGAGCTTAAATAGGCCTCTTTAAAGCTAGAAATCTTTAAATTTTTTATGTGAATTATGAAGCTAAAAGAGTTAAAAACTAGCGGGTGTATCTCAGTCATCTTAGGCCGCTGTAATAAAACACCACAGAGTGGACGGCTTAAATACCAGAAATTTATATCTCATAGTTCTAGAAGCTGGAAGTCTGAGATCAGAGTTCCAGCATGATCAGGTTCTGGTGAACCCTTCTTGGCTTGCAGACGGCTGTCTTCTCTTTGTATCTTCACATGGGAGAGACAGAGACTCTGGTGTCTCCTCTTCTTATAAGGGCACTAATCCCATCAGGGGGCACCATGCTCACGGACTCATCTAAACCTAATTACCTCCCAAAGGCCCCACCTCCTACTATCATTTTATTGGGGGTTAAGGCTTTAACATATGAATTGGGGGGCGGAGGACACAAACATTCAGTCCACAAGTGAATGCTGCCCAGAATTTTTGACTGCAGAATTATGAGGTGTAAGGAATGCTGAACTAGACTCCTCTTCCGTTATAAACTTTGATACCACATGAATAACCTAATTGTATCATGGCACAGGACATATAGAAAGTACTCAATTATTTTTGGAATGAATTCGTTCACTCTTTTCATACTATCTATTTTTGTGCCAGAATATGGAAAATGAATCGTGGTGGCGGTACTAACCAAGGTTGAAAAAGGACAGAGGACAGGAAGGGGTGTGTGTGTGTGTGTGTTGGAGTGAGGTTAGGCTAGGAAAGGAGGCACCAAACAATCTCCTCTTCTCAGTCGCTCTTCTAATTAAGACTTTATTTGAACAAAAATTATTAAGACTTCAGAATTAAACTTTCTAAAATCTATGTTCTACTCATATTATTTCATTGCCCCAGCCTCACTTAATTTTTTTATTCCTTCTTTTCCTCATCCTAATTTGTCACTTATTTTTTATTTTCTTGTGCTATTGTATTGGAATTGCATAGTTTATTCATTAATATAGACACAGAGCCTATTTTGTTGTAGTTTAGTTTTTGTTTTTTGTTTGGTTTTTTTTTTTTTTCACTTTGCTTCTTCTCCAAAGCAGAGAAAAATAAGGTTCAATACACAGAACAAGAAAAAATTTCCAGAATAACAAATTTCAATTTTTTTTGTTTAGATCTTGTAGAAATGCTTGAAGAGAGAATGGACTTGGATATTTCACTTAAAAAGACAAACTTTAATTCATGTAGGGTTCTGGAACCCATGATATTTCTCATGCTATTTCTCAACATAAAATGCGTCTCCTTCTAGCTCTTCCCACCAAAATCCTAGCCATTTTTTAAGAAACAACTCAAACACCCCTCACGTAAGCCTTTCCCAGGTCCATAGTGGGAACAACTCCCTCCCTCTCTAGTGCTCATGCAGTCCTTTTATCTACCCCTCTGTGCCTCAGTTTCATCTTCCATGAAATGAGAATAATAATAGTACCACTGCTTCATGATATATCTTTTACGTTATAATCTCTCATGCTAGGTCTATACTTCCCTGTTCCTTAAGACACAGAACGGTATCAGGAATATGATAGGTATTGCATAAACGACTCAATAGAACATAACCAGAGAATTACAAGTGGCCAGAACAGACCCACAATTGTAAATAGCAAAGAGTGCGCCTTCCCATCGTCTTGGAGGCAGTATGGAAACCAGCAGGAACTGGGCTGGAAATTAGGAAAGTGTGGTTTGAGCCCTGCCTCAGCCTCTAACTACCTGCTTGCCATTAGGAAACTCACTCAACCTCTCTGGATCTCTGTGGCCTCACCCTCAAGAGGAAGCATTTTGGCTGGGTGATCTCCAGGCCCAGTTGGGCTCTGACACTAGAGAACACTCTGATGACCAAAATGCATAAATCCTTTCTTCCCCAAAAGCAGTGAGTCTTACCCCATCAGAAAACAGCCCGCAGCCTGGAGAGAACACGTGGGACACAGGTCCCACACTGACATTTAGGTAAATTACAAATGAAAATCTCTCACGCCCAGATGAAAATAATTTGGTCCTTCCCAAGCCTATTTTCCCGTCACCGACATATTTACAATCACTGTTTCAATTTTCCCTTCTTAGACGTCATGGGGGCATCTTTTAACAAATACAATATGCACCCAAACCCACCAGCCTGCTTGGAAGCGCTCAGATGCACTCATTAGAGCATGGGGGCTGTGTGTGTGTCTGAGCTCCCTCTGCACACAAAGAGCGGCAGCTGGATGGACGGCCTGCCGAGGGGTAAGCAGAGGGCCCTCTGCCAAACGCTGTTCCTTTAATTCACCTAAACGCTGACCTTGAAAAATTGCCCTTTATGGGATGTGATGAGGTGTGAATTCAATCTCCATCCTCACTTGGGTCCTGTCATTTTCTGCGCTGTGATTGCCAGTTGTGCCAGACGACATCCACTGGACCAGCAGAGGGTTGGTGAGATTGACAAGGTCCTCTGGGGAAGGCTGACATCAAAAGACCCTGCAAACTCATTTCAGTCATGGGCCGCTCTCTCGCCATGTTTTGTTTTTTTGTTTTGTTTTGTTTTGTTTTTTCTGGCTGCAATCAAATCAGCGAAGGTTGGTACTGGTTCAGTGACATCACCCGTGCAGCTTAACTACTCCCTCTTCGATTGTTGAGCAAAAGGGGTGCTCATCTGAAATGACGTTTTGGAAGGTTCTCGGTTCATTCCTTTTGCTTCTTAAATTCATGGGCTCCTGACCCAAACCAACTCACTGCAAACTTATTCTGAATGTTCCAAAAGGGTGAGAGAGGGGAGCACGCATTCTGTAATTTTTCTTGTACTCAAAGAATCAAATGCAGTCGATTTAACTTCATCAAATCACTGACAACAGGCACTGATACAGAGGATGGAAAATATGCAAGGCCAGAGAACAGCCAAAATCCTACAGTTTCTATCAGTATTAAAGCCAGATGTTCCACTGGCTATTCAAATTTGATAAAACCCACTAACAATAAAGGATCGGGGGGCCCCAGGGTCCATTCATCAGTATGTGGTTCATGTGGCTGGACACCAGGCCAAAGGGTAGCAGTTAATGCAACACCAGGGCTTCTGTGAAGGCTAAACGGGTCCTCCTTTGTCTGTGGGCTTCTATAAGTTGTTGTGGCTTGAACAGATCTGTTTACGCTACACTCGCTATGGCAACGTTTATCTGATATGGACAAAAGGCATTTTGATTCTTGAATTAAAAACACTTGAGTCAAGCCTATGATTCAACAAGAGGTATTCAAACAGTTTAAGTAAAGGCAATGTTTTCTCTGAAGCCAATTAATACAGCAACAAACCTTTGGCTGAAGTGATCCAAATGTGCAGCAAGCAAGTGTTACTGTGTTCTGTAAACCATCAAGCTATCTCTGCAGTGAATGAATGGAGAGGAAGAAAGATAAATGCACATCCTGTTGGCATGAGCCTCAAATCAGAGCCCAGGCCATTTCACGTTTTAAGAAGGACCTGCAGAGGCGGCTTTTGCTCAGTCTGACAACGTGTTTGACCCCACTGTAAGTGTGAGAGGGACCTGAACACAGAAGTGACTGTGAATTCACCTTCCGCTTTCCTCTTTGCCTCCTTGATGACTGGAGGCTATAGTTGGCCGAGTCTTCCGTGGCCTTGCCCCTGAGCTTAGCCCCCACCAGGCTCAAGTGACTTGATTTCATGGCAGATCTTTTCTGGGAAGCAGATGTAGCCCCAGGGGCTCAGGTAAATGGCTTTCCCTCCTTCCCCCTGCAGCTCCCAAACAGAGGTTTCCTTTTCTTTCCTCCATTGAAAAATTGCCAAAACCACTCCATACTGTACAGCTAACCCAAAAACAGGCAAGGGAGAATGATGTTAATTTAAACTTCTGCCTTATTAAGTAACAAAACCCAGAAATAATGTGATCAAAGCCAAAAGACACAAACTTCTGCCATCTTTCTTGAGATAAAAGGAGTAAAACACCCATTAAATGAAGGAGCCTTGGACACTTAATAAAAATAGCTAATTAAGTGTTGGAGTAACTTAGCATTTTGCCTCATGAGCCCTGCAATACTCAAGACTAGCCTGTATCCCCTCCAGTCTCACTCTTTCCTGCTGTGACTCAGGCCACCACATAATTCTTTTTTTCACTCCCTTCATTATGTGCCAGGGACTGTTGTATGCGCTGGGAAAACTGAGTGCGCGGTAGACCTGATCCTCACTCTCCAGTAAGTTACACTAGCGGTGGTGGGGTTGGTGAGCAGGACAGGTCAAGGAGGTGCTAAGTGCTTCGATAAAAATAAATCAGCATAAGAGGAATAAATGGACGTGGGATAAGATAGGAGTGACTACTTGGCCACTCCTCTGAAACCTGGTGTGCCCATGAGAATGTCTCCCTCGGAATGGACCCTCCTCTTGTTTGTGCGGTTGTAGACAGCTTTTCAATGGTGTGAGTGAACTCCATGCTTCATCTCAACACAAGTTCTTTTCTGTTTGTTTGTTGTTGTTTTTTTACATGTAATCTACAAATATTTTTGAACACTTATTATATGCCAAATATACAAAATATGAACAAGGCCCAGTGCCCACTCCTTGGGAAACCACCATCTGGCTAGGAAGGCAGACTTGCACATCAGGAACTCCAAGAGGTATAAAGCTGTGGTTCCCTCACCTGAGACGCAAGGTTAAAATACAGATGCTTGGACTCTGCCCGAGATCTGCCAAATGAAGATCTCTCAAGCCAGAAGGGTACCAGAGCATTTGTATTTTATTCAACTGCCCTCCTCCCTCAGATTACTTCTGAAGTATAACAAAGATTGAGAACCACTAATATCAAGGAAAGAGCGTTGGACTTAAGGGCATCTGTCACTAAAGCTCCTTAGGGCAGGCCCGAGGCCTAATGTGGTTTCCGATTCTGAGCTTGGAATATAGTACCTAGGCCGAGGCATGACTCAATTATTGGAAAGCATGAATGAGAGAAGATACAAGTTCAAATCCAGGACAAACTTGATCCAGGTTCCTGTACAAGGGAGGATGTGATATCTCCTCTGATGAGTGTTGTATGATTTAAATAAAATGAAATATGGAAGAGCAACAATCATTGTGCTTTGCAGATGATAAATGCTCTAAAATGGTCACTTTTCACCAGCCTTGGCTTCCTTTTATAGAACTCACTGGTAAGTGCTGCCATGTGATTTGAATTCCACTATGACTTTCCCTCAGCTTTTTCTCTTTGAGCAGGGAAATATTTAAGAGAAAAGCATTTTTACTTCCACTTTTCCTTTCTATTCAATACTAATGATTGGATGTTTTTCTTTGTTTTGCTTCCAGCCATTTTTTTGTGAGAAAGAATAGATAAGACTTGTCACTAGAAGCGGACCATTGGTAGTCAGGAAATCCTAGAAACATGGAACTAGGTAAACTTTTCAAGAACATCTGGTCTGACCCTCCTTTCTTTTATAATACATCAGAAGCCTGGGGCCCAGAGAAGAAGCATAATTTGCCGAACGTCAGAGCCAGCTAGTGCAAGAGCTGAGGCAAAAATCCAGCAAAAGGGTGATTTTCAAATTTTCTCTCTGGAGCTCTTGGTACTGCATGCAAGTGCCCCAGGGATCATGCAGGAGATAGATCGTGAGTGAAGAAGGAGTCAGGGGATCCAGTCCCCTGAGGAAGTCTGCTTTTTATCGTGTTTGTACAGTTAAACATCCTCAGTATGATTTCATTTGAAGAAACAATTTTATTATTAAAGATAATTGAAAAGCACTGCACTGTACCATTCTGTAGTTTTCATCACAGGTTATATTCTTTGTTTCCTTCCCACCACCTAACTTAGTGTAACCATTGTCAGAAAACAATAAAACAATTTTGGATACTGTGCTTGGAGCCTAGTGTTTGCATAATATCGTCCCATCCCTATGTCCTTCTTCCACATAATAAGATTTAAAAAATCACAAAACATCCCCTGAAAAACTACAAGACAACAAATGAATACAATGAGATCCCATAGGCTTAGGATTACAAGAGCTCAGGGGATAGCGGAAACCAAAGAAAGGACAAGACCATAGTCTCCCCACCCCACCCGCCATTTTACTGGCAGTCAACAACATCCGAAAATACTAAATAGAAAATTCCAGAAAAAAATAATTCATAAATTGTAAATTGCACACCATTCTGGGTAGCATGATGAAATTTCTCACAGTCCTGCTCCCTCCCTCCCTTGTCCAACATATTCCCTCTGTACACAAGACCCACCTATTAGAACTCAGTAGCCATCTCGGTTATCAGAGAAAGAGGGAGATACTACATTCACATAACTTTTATTACAGTATATTGTTGTAATTGTTCTATTTTATTATTAGTTATTGTTAATCTCTTGCTATGCCTAACTTATACACTTTATCATAGGTATGTGTGTATAGAAAAAAACATATTATATACAAAGTTTTGGTACTATCACTGTTTCAGGCATCCACTGGGGGTCTTGGAATGTGGATAAGTAGGGACAACTCTACACACATCTCTACACACATGTATGGTTATAGATTAAGGTATGGTTAATTAGCTCTTCATTATTTAAAAAAGTAATTAAATTTGCTTAAAACTAAAAGATTAACTTTTCCAGTTTTCCCTCATGACTTTTTAACCAAAGGATCAGTAAAAATTCTAAGATTATCGGAAACTTCTACTTGCCTACCAAAGAGCCATTCTCTCCTTATGAACAAACACTAATTTTATTAAAGGAGGAAATGGGCTCTTTCCAATATGTATTCAACCTCCCTTACGGCTAAGGAATATCATGTGAAAGCATTGTGGTTGACAGGATGTGAGCAGAAATAACAGAGAGAGAGTTTCAGAAAATCCCTTAAAACAAGGCTTCATACATTTATTTTGCCCTTTACTGAACATGGACATAGTGGCTGGCATTCCATCCGTCACCTTAAGAGCATGAGGGTAAGAGTTACACCCTACAGATGGTGGAGCAAAAGCTAGAAGGGCCCCAAGTCTCTGACGGCATCAGAGAGCTGCCATACCAGCCTGAGTGTCCAACTCCAAATGTATTTTACACAAGAAAAAAATAAACCCCTAATATCTTCTAGTCACTTCTGTTGTTTTGCGTTTCTATGTCTGTCACTAGCAACCAAACAATTTCTTGTTTAGATAGTAGGCAAGCCAAAGTATTATAAATGAAGCTAAGCTTAAGAGTATTTCCTATGCAACAGGAAGCCGTTATCTGCCAGAAATCTGCCCAACAAAGGTGAGATTTGTTCAGGTGAGATTTCCTGCCTTTTTTATGTTTTCCAGATCTGAAAGTTTTGTAAAGTGTATATGAACAGTAAAGTACATGGGCAGTTATCCAGAGAATCGTTTTATGTTTGCCCAGCTCTGTACAATGAATAGTGTTGGATATGAGTTGTCAACGATTCTATATTCCTAAGAGTCAACTCACTAAAAGAAAGTTAAATTTCAAACTATTTTCAAGAGGGGCTTATTGTATATGAAAAGGCCATTTAGGACACATAACCTACTTTGAGATCATTTTAAGACTTGCCATATGATGATAACATTAAGTGACATCCATTCCTACCACCTCCTTGCTGAGCCTTTGTATCAGCTCTCTTAAGCAACATAGACTAAAAAGCATAAAACCACTGGGTCTCCATTAGGTCTCCCCACAACCACGTGCAAGCATAGGAAGTGTGCATTGAACACATTTGTGTATGTGTCAGGTATAGAAAACATCAAACTTAAACAGAGCATGTCTTTTGAAGTCCTGAAGTTGACTAATGAGCTGGGTGGGGAATGGCACTGAGAGTGTTTTCCTGGGGCTTTTGCAAGACAGAGGCAAGCAGCCCGGCTCAGGAAACCCACTCCGAAAGGCACTGGGCAAAAAAGAAGGTCAATTAGACAACCTTCCCAAAGTTGGTGGCCAAATGTCCTTGCTGAAGAGTCATAACTTAAGCAATAGTCCTGCTAGTTTGATGAGCAGGTTGGTTTTAGCCTTATAAGCAATGCTTAATTTCCTTGAGTTTATTGAAATATTGAAAATAGTTCATGGATTCCTCTATTTCCACCTTCATGAACCTACAAAACATGTAAAGATACTAATTTGACAAACAGTGGACCTGGGGAAATTCACAGGGGCTAAGGGTGGGTCACTCTCACAAGACAGGCAAGTTTTGATGGTTCCCTGTGCCAACTCACACCTTTATTTTTCAAATGATGGCTTCCTCTACTCTGCAACATCTGTGCTTCCCCATTTCCTGAGGCATAAATTCCAAATTTCAGAATACAGCCACAGTTACCCTAAGAAAATGATGAAACACCTTAATATACCTTGGCTGGAGTCTAAAATTATTTGCAGGATGTCTTCCCACCCACAGTCCCCACTTACCTCATGTATCTACTGAAGAAGTCACCAGACATCTCAGTCTTCCTGGAACACACGGACAGTGCCATGCTCCTCCACTTTGTGTGACTTTCTACCACGACCTAAAATGTCCTTCCCTGTTCCTTGCAGGGCAAAATATTACCTGTTCTTAAAGGCCCAGTTCAAATACCACCTCCTTCTAGAAGCTTACCTCAAGCCAGATGCGTTTACCTCATCCCCACTTTGCCCAAGTTGAATTGATCCAGGAGAATGTATTGCCCTCTGTACTTTATTTAGGTCTCTATAACACGGTAGTGTGGTTTAGTCACTTTGCTTAAGCGTATCTATGAGCCAAGTACAGTACCTTATTTATACAGGAATTTCCAGAATCTCACAAGTGCCCAATACATGGTGGACTACCAGTGAAGACTGAGTGCATGGATACATTGTTGTGATGATGTCAACAGAAATCAAGTTGATAAAATCATATTTTAGCTTATTGTGATTCAGATGTTTTTCTGAGTTTGTAGACCCTCACAGAATAAAATGTTTTGCAAAAGTCTAATGGAAGAATTCTAGCATACATCAAAAGGGAATTCTACATACTAAAAAAGAAAAAGTTGTGTTCACTTTCTTGCTCACTCTTTTTCCACTAGTTTCCTCTAAATGTCTACAACTCCTATGAAGTTTAGGGTCATGGTTTATGAGAAACCCTTATTAACCATCATGTTGGGGTTTTGAATGCTCACAAATCACCAATTCATTACATCTAATATAGGACTGTTTCTGAGCAAGAATTTTGGGCAAATTTTCATATTCCTGTCACAGTCTAACATTCCTAATAATCAGTATTTATTGACCTGATGCTTTTCTAAGCACTTTTCCTGTATTAACTCACTTAAATGTCTAGGGGCTGAGGCATGGTCCAAGTCTGAGGACATTACACATGGTAAAGAAAAAGGAGTGAGATTATACAGGGTAGACAACAATACATCCAAAAGTTCCAGCCCTAAGGCCCCCAAAGATTCACTTATAATGGTAAGATTATCCAAATAATTGACTTCTTATGTCGATCACTTATAAATAGGTACTAAAATATTTACACATTATGATATGATGTCTGAGGTTTCTGGCCAAATTATCCAGTTGCAGGGGATGTTGAAATAGAAAGGAATATCAACAAACATGAGTATTCATAACTTGATACAAGTTACAGCTAAGTGATGGTAGATGTATCTCTCTCTAACTTTGCATATATTTGAAAATTCCATTATAAACGTAATTGAAAAATAAAAACTCCATAAACCATAATCATGACAACAATGTAGTTAATAATAGTAACTCTGGCTGCTCTCTCTAAGGTCGGTACCCTCCCTGAAGGTCTGTCTCAGCACCTTCTGTTTCTCTGACAGCATTCTTCACAACTGTTATTCTGTTTACTTGTTTTTAGTCCAGCTCTCATTGAGCTTTAAGTTCTGAAAGAGACACAGCTCCATCTAATTTACTATTGAATCCTCAGCATCTAGGACAATGCCTGTGCAGAGTGGGAGCTAAATTAATATTTGTCCAAAGAGGGAAGGAGGGAAGGAAACCATGCCTGTAGCATAGGCACTTCACTTGTCTTGTCTCTTTTAATTCTAACCACCCCATGAGCAAGCTGCCATTAAAAAAGATAGATACGTACATGCTTGCTCTCGGTCATCAGGTGAGAAGCTGCAGAGCCCGGATTTGGAAATGACCTGGGTCCACTTGGTCTGACTGAGAATGCAGGCATGTACTGCCCACAAGCCCCTCTGGCAACTGGGTTGATGCAAAGATGATATTTCTGCTCACCGAGGGTGACACTTAAATCACAACCCAACAAAAGGCTAATGTGCAAGCAGGCCTGACATACTGGAATAAGACCTATATTAGTCTATCTATTATTGAGTTTATTATTTAATGAACTCATTTGGAAAACACACCTAACGGAAGGTCCCCCCCTACCATGTCTACCAGCGCATCTGAAAATATGCTTGAAGCTCAGACCAAATAATAGGTAAGTCATTGCCCCAGGTAGGTACTAAATTTACTTCATTCTAATGAATTTTTGAAGATATGGTACAAATACTACGGGAGGAAACAACACAGAGTTTGAACCAAGAGGGTGCAGAAGGTAAACACGGTGTTTACCTTCTCTCACCACCATATCAAAATTACAACTAATCTACAAAACCACCATTATTGAGAAGCACCTAAAATGAAGCTGCACTGAAGCCTCTCAACTAAGGACGTGCAGAAGAAGCCACCTCCAGACTGGTAGGAAGGTCAGATGCTGAACCGGCTGGTCCCACACCCACCTGTGACCATTAAGATCGGGAGGGCTACTTCGGCTGTGGGGGTCCCCCCCACCCCCTAAAAGAGCAAGAAATACCAGCCCCACCCCAGCACAGGGTTGCAGTGCCAAGGAGAGAAGTCCCTATAATTTTTGGTTGTGAAAAACAACAGAGATTGTGACTGAGTGACACAGTGCGGCTGTACTCACAGGCGCTCCTTTAAAGGGACCGCGTGCAGACTTACCCACCAGCAGAATCACTGGCTCTGAGCTCCAGCAATGGGGCAGCAGCAGGAGAGGCGGCAGGGACATATGGTGGGGAATTAAGTTGCCTGGCTTGGGACGAGGCCTGGAAAGGCGGCTTTCTCCTGGATGGGGTAGCTGGTGGAGGCCAGTGTTGCTTTGTTGAGCCCTCCCCCTTCCAGCGAGCGAACACAGGTGGCAGCCATTTCTGAGTTTCCGGCTATTTGAGACCGCACCCCACCCAACTTTTGGGCACACCCAGGCTACTTTCAGTGGCTTTTTCGTGCAGACCACCTGCATTGGCTCAAGCTGCAAACTTTCCTAGCGTCTCTCAAAGGTTCGTAGAACTCAGACAAGCAGCACCTGGCTTGAGCGTATCCTGTGCCTCTGGCAGAGAAGCCCTAAGCCGGCACTAGTGAGAGCCGGCCTGGAGGTGCTTCCAAGTACAGCACAGGCAGCAGCCAGCTGCGGATTTCTTTCTGGCTCCCGCTCGGTGGCCACAGATGCGGCATGGATTCTGGTTGAAGTAGACCTGCAGCAGATCCACTCCAAGGTGGTACGGGGGCTGGTGTCCCCAGTGGTCAGCTGCAAAATGAGCTGGAGCATCACCCAGCTGCCTCCAAGTAGGACACACCCAAGGGAAGGATTGGGCAGGCACCTGAGTCTTGCTGAGGCAGATCCTGCTCTGTAAGGTCAGCACCTGTGCAACAACCCTTCCACTGTAGTCAAGGCCAGTCTCACAACCAGTGAGCCCAAGGGTCAGCCCACTGACGTGCAATTATCAACAACGGCTCACCTACAAGAGGAGGGCACATACAACCCACACAAGGGACACCTGGAGCACGTGGCTCAGGTGACCAGAAAAACTGTGCCAGTGAACCCCACAGCACACCCACAACATAAGGCCACTCTACTAAGACTGGAAGACATAGCAGCTTACCTAATACACAGAAACAAACACACGGCGGCAGCCCAACTGAGGAGACAAAGAAACATGTCCCAAATGAAAGAACAAAAAAAAAAGCTCCAGAAAAAGAGCTAAGCGAAATGGAGATAAGCAATCTACCAGACGCAGCGTTCCAAACACTGGTTATAAGGATGCTCAATGATCTCATAAAAATGGAGATGGAAACCATAAAAAAGAACCAGTCAGAAATAAAGAATACAATAATGGAAATGAAGAATATATTACAGGGAATCAACATTAGATTAGATGAAGCAGAGGATCCAACCAGCAATGTAGAAGGTAAGGTAGCAGAAAACACCCAACCAGAACAGCAAAAAGGAAAATGAATCAAAAAAATTAAGGAGAGGGCCGGCCCGGTGGCTCAGGCGGTTGGAGCTCCATGCTCCTAACTCCAAAGGCGGCTGGTTCGATTCCCACATGGGCCAGTGGGCTCTCAACCACAAGGTTGCCAGTTCAATTCCTCAAGTCCTGCAAGGGATGGTGGGCTGCGCCCCCTGCAACTAAGATTGAACAGGCACCTTGAGCTGAGCTGCCACTGAGCTCCCGGATGGCTCAGTTGGTTGGAGTGCGTCCTCTCAACCACAAGGTTGCCGGTTCAACTCCCGCAAGGGATGGTGGGCTGCGCCCCCTGCAACTAGCGACGGCAACTGAACCTGGAGCTGAGCTGTGCCCGACATAACTATGACTGAAAGGACAACAACTTGAAGCTGAACAGCACCCTCCACAACTAAGATTGAAAGGACAACAACTTGACTTGGAAAACAGGCCTGGAAGTACACACTGTTCCCCAATAAAGTCCTGTTCCCCTTCCCCAATAAAATCTTTAAAAAAAAAAAAATTAAGGAGAGTTTAAAGGTCTTCTGGGACAATATCAAGCATACCAACATTCGCATTGTAGGGGTACCAGAAGGAGAGAGAGAGAGAGAGCGAGCAAGGAATTGAAAACCTATTTGGAGAAATAATGACAGAAAACTTCCCTAGCCTGGTGAAGGAAATAGACACACAAGGCCAGGAAGCACAGAGAGTCCCAAACAAAATAAACCCAAAGAGGCCAACACCAAGACACATAATTAAAATGCCAAAGGTTAAATACAAAGAGAGAATCTTAAAAGCAGCAAGAGAGAAGCAGTGAGTTACCTACAAGGGAGCCCCCATAAGACTGTCAGCTGATTTCTCAACAGAAACTTTGCAGGCAAGAAGGGAGTGGCAGGAAATATTCCAAGTGATGAAAAGCAATGACAGACAATCAAGATTGCTCTACCCAGCAAGGCTGCCATTTAGAATTGAAGGACAGATAAGGAGCTTCCCAGACAAGAAAAAGCTGAAGGAGTTCATCACCACCAAATTAGTATTACAAGGGCTCTTACAGGGACTTCTTTAAGATAGGAGGGGGGTTAAGGATGGGTGAAAGGGGAAGGGATAAAGAAGTACAAATTGATTGTTATACAGTAGTCACGGGGATGTGGGGTATAGCATAAGGAATATAGTCAATAATATTGTAACAACTAGTTATGGTGTCAGACAGGGTGATAGAGGGGAATGGGGGTTGGGAGCAAGGTGAAGAAGGTGAAGGCATTAAAAAATTCAAATTGATAGTTAATACCGTATGGGGAATATAATCAACAGTGTTGTAAAGATCATGTAAGGTGCCAGATGGGCACTGGACTTATCAGGGGGACCACGTCATAGACTGTGTAGATGCCTGACCAATGCGCTATACACCTGAAGAGCTGAAGTAGAGTAATATTGAATGTCAGCTATAACTAAATATATAGGTATATGTAGTCACGGGATGTGGAGTACAACGTAGTGAAGGTAGTCAATTGTATTGTAATAGCTACATATATAAGTTGTCAGAGGAGTAGTAGCTTGGGGGGTGGGTTATCACTTTATGAGAGGTTTTAATGTCTAACTATTATGTTGCTTTGTACACCTGAAACTAATAAAAAAATTAATTAAAAAAAAGATCCATTCGAGAAAAAAAAATTGAGCAAAGCAGAAACCCTAAGATCAGGATAGAGTTATAATAAATTGGGGTCTGGCAGACCTTGATGTAAATTAAATGCTGCTTCTGCTCTTCAGTAACCCTGAGTCTGGGAAAAAGAGACTTAACTTCACTGAGCCTCAGTTCATGAGCCCTACTGGTATAGAGAGCAGCAGCTTAAACACCTTATAATTAAAACTCCTTGTTCTAAAATTCCCATGGCTGTGTGAGATACTTTTTAGATGTGGATTGAATGTATTATCTTACCTTTTTCTGACACTGCTACACTAAGTTTCACAGTAGCTCGTAGAATAAAACATAGTTTCTAAAACTTTGAGGATGTCACAGCTACCTGTTTGCAATGAGTAGAAACTCGGTTCACCATTAGTGTGCAGGCTTCTTGTTACATATGTGTGGAAGTGCAGCAAGAATGGTCTATGGGACGGAGGTGGCTTCATGGGAGAGAGACAAGGTATCCATCACTATGTTGAGGCTTCCTGCTTGAAGTGATCAGTTCGGAGAAATGGAAGTATCACCCCAGAATGTTTCATCAACTTACCCTGATACGTTTAATATCCCCTAAATTACTCTCTGACCATGGCTCTAGAAGGGAACCTAATGATTCTTCCTTCCTTTTTTTTAATTGGAAGGCTAGGAATACATTGTTTGAGGAAGATGACCATACCAAATTAGACTATACTTGTTGGAATAAAGAGTGTGTAAATTTGAAAGTAAATAAATCGTTTTAAAGCATAACACAGATTAGGAAACATGAATAATTATCATCGAGCTTCCATGAGCATTTGGGATCCATCTGGGAAGAAAGATAAACAAAAACAGCTTCCCTCCACAAAAGAAGCTCTAACCGGCTCAGGCTGGGTTAGAACAGCAATTCTCAACTCTGATCACACAGGAGATTCACCTGGGGAGCTTTTAAAACTAGCCAGGTCCAAGCCCCCATTAAATGCTAATGTGCAACCAGGGCTGAGAATCACTGGCATACAAAGAAAATGGTAGCCCGTGGAAGCTGGGGGTCATCAGGGGACTTGGGAAACCTCACAGTCACCAGCATCAGCAGAGAGCAGCGGATTCAGCCCGTTATCACAGAGGCGTGGTCCATTGAGCCTCTTGTCTCCTCAGGTGAATGAAACACTTGTGGACACACGTGACCAAGCCAGTCACCACTTGGTACTGATTCCAAGCATGGCGACATCATTACCTCTGCTTGTTTCTCCTTCCTCTTTCTTTGGCTTCCAGATTTCCTCAGAGGCAGCCTTGGGATACACCACCAGTGAGGAGATAACACCTCCCACCATTGTAGACCTCCTTCACAGTCATCCCTCTTCAAGTAGTGGTCTTAGGTGTACATAGAGCAGCCCTACAATAATGATCACACTGATGGTTTATGAAGTATTTGCCGTAAAGCACCAAGCTAGAAGCTTTACGTATATCATTTCTGAAAAAAAAGATATTATCTTCACTTGGTAGATGGGGTTATTAAATGAAACTCAAAGTGATTAGACAACCTGACTAAAACACGCACGGCTAGGACCCAAATCTATGTGACTCTGTAATCCACGTCTTTACAGGCTATAGTGTTGGTGTTTAAATCTTGCCCCCTACAGAATTTCTTTTCCCCATCCTGAAATTAAATAAAAGCCAACCCATGAATAAACACACCTCTGGGAAAGTGGAGAGGATCGGGCAGAGAGAGTAACGATAAGTCAGTCATTCCTGCTTTAGTGTGTTCAGGGAATTGGCTAACTCCCCTACTCTGACGGTGATAAGCAAAAGAGCAAGGAACAGGAGCAGGGCAGAGGGAGAGGGATCAACTGGGACACTTGTGAGAACCAGATGCTGCACGGCACCCACCACTGAGGAGGGAAGCAGAGCGGGAAGAAGGGAAGGGGTGTCCCCAGAGGTCAAGTAAGGCCAAGGTAAGTGAACATGTATAAACTTCACTTTGTTTTCTCCCCCTTAGGACCTGCTCTTTATTTTGCTCCTGCCAAGCAAAACTCATTTAACTCTTATCAGATTTAACCAAATTATGGGAAGGCCAGTAAGTCAAAGGCAGTGAATTGATTTCTGGTTTCACAGTATCAACATCAGAAACCTGGTCAGGATGTTGGTGAGAAGCAACGGGTAGGAAGGAGTGGAGGAGTGTGTTTTGGGGCCAAAGGTGTTATAAATAAGGGGGTGGGGGGGAAACAGTTCAATTTTACTCTGCGATGATCTGGATTCCACTCTTTGTGACTCTAACTGGAGAAAAGGCCTTTGTCCCTTGGCAGCGAAGGGGAGGGCCAGCTCCTGCAGCTCAAGTGAAGCCACAAAGTAAAAAGCCTAACTTTTGGTTTGAACATATATGTTTGTTTCTGAGATTAGGTCCTTCCACTGCTCTGCTCTTCTCTTCTCCAAGCAAAGGGAGGTGGGTGGTTGGACTGACAGAGGACCTCCCTTGAGACCAGATCTGCACAGATTCTCAGGCCCCTCCTTGAGCATAATCAAAAGCCAACTGCAGGAAGCCGGTGGTCAGACGGACTTTCCCACAATACCCGCTTAGCACAACGGCAGGTCGGAAGGGCTCTCTGGAAGCCAATACAAACAGAGCCAGGCACATTTTCCCAGGGGACCTGATATCCAGATGGGTTTCTCAGCTTGGCTGCTGCCCACACGTCCAGAGGCTGGTTTTCAAATCTCCCTGAAGGTAATGACAAGCCTGTTCCCTCAGCAGAGACTGAGAGTGAGGGTGACCTTGGGAATCAGGGAAGGGGAAACCTTCCTCAACATCCTTCTGTCCCCTGCCCCTGTTGGGCAACGAGAGGGAAATGTAATACACTGTGAGGTGAAAATGCCTGAGGAAGGTGCATTGAAGGAAGGAAGGCTAGAATATGGTGCTAATCAGACAGGAGTCCGAGATTTTTAAGAAACTAAAATCTACTTTTCATGCACTTTGAAATTCCACAAGAATTTCTGCCCCCTTTGGGGGCAGAGTATAGCTTCAATCCCGATCCATAAATTCAGCTATAGAAAGATGGAGAGAAGCAAGAGATCCAAAAACTGATAACAGCCACAAATTCTTTCTGGTTCTTCTGTTACCGTGTATCCCCGAAAATAAGACTGATCTTATATTAATTTTTCGCTCCAAAAGAAGCATTAGGGCGTATGTTCGGGGGATGTCATCCTGATAAATCATACTAGGGCTTATTTTCCAGTTAGGTCTTATTTTCGGGGAAACACGGTATATATCAGGCACAGTGATGGGTGGTGTTCAAGCATGATCTCATTTAATCACCCACAACAACCTTTTAAGGTGGGGCTGGGTCTTACTGTCCCCATCTTACAGATGAGGGTGCTGAGGCCTCGAGCGTTTTGGTAATTGACCTCCAAAGTTTGTCTCTCTGCGGGCACTTGTCATACCTTGCCTGGTTTATTTCTATTGAACTGGAGTTGCTCTTAGATTCTAGTCAACCAGGAAATGCTCAAAGGGCATTAGCAGCCCTGCCTTGTGCCAAGGAAGGAGAAATCCTACAGGAAGCCAGTTTTGCTTCCTCATGCGTCCACAGTGCAAATCATGGTGCTGGCACATGGTGGTTGCCAATAAAGTTTTTTTCAGAAAATGAAAATGGTCATCTTAGCCTTGGGTTAAAGGTGAATTATCTTCCACAACTTGGAAACCAAGAAGCCCCCCAAAATTCATGTCCAAGGATCAAAAGCATGTGTCGTGCCAGGTTATGTGAGATTAATAAATGTTTCATAAATGAATGGATGAATAAATGAATGATTTCCCACTCAAAAGTGTTTCAAGGCAAGGCTGGGCTACATTCCTACGGCCCTTCCTGCCAGATTTTCTGTATGTATTTCCATGTCTGTGTGCCTCACTGCTTCGAGGCTTTTGGCTGAGAAAAATCAGGCCTGAGGACAAAACCTAGCCATGTGAAATTAGGCACGTGATAATTCCTTGTTGAAAATCACAGTAATGACCTTTTCAAAAGCCCATGATATAGTTTACTCTCTTATCTATATTTCTTCCAGCCAGTAAACAAAAATATTTAAACAAACCGAAGTAAGTTTCTGGGGTTCTTTTTCTTCTCTTGCAGGAAAGACAGTTCGCCAGACACACCTTTAAAAACAAAATTTTCTACACTCTAGACTTAAGCGTTCTCCATTTGTGGAAGATGCTAAAAATAGATGCATCTGCCACAACATCAGAGCTTTAGAAGTGAAGTGTCTGTCCAAACTCCCAGACAGGCCTTTCAAAATATTGCAGGTAGTCTGCTCTCTAGCATGGCCATGATTGATTTCATAAGGAGAAGGAGGCCATTTTTGATTTCCAACCCCCACCTGGTTATGCCTCAGTGTTGACTTCCGTACCTGCCCACAGCAATATGCGTTGGCTTTGGCATATGCAGGACTGTGCACCACAATCAATGGAGTTCATTGTTTCACAGCCGGGCACCTGCACGGCAGGCTCAACAATGAGGCTATACCAAGAACCCCTTTCTCCTCAGGGCATCCACTGTGAAAGAAAACTTGTTGAGGCCTGGAAACCCACTTGCATCATAATTAGACTACTTGGCCAACAGTTAACCAACAACATCTCCAGGTGAACACACGAAGCTATTTCCAAATCTCAGGTACCAGCAAAGCCACAGGCCAAGGCAGCATTAGTATCACATGTGTGCTCCCCTTGCCTCCGAATGAATGTTGGGTGTGAAGAACGAAGAGTACTGCGACATGCTATAATGGCTCTGTGACTCCTGGGTGCTTTGGTTTTCACAAGGGCTCAACCCTCGTCGGCCATCTCAGATCTGTACGATCATCGTGAGTGGGACCCGATAACCTACCTGGACCAGGTCTTAGCCAGAGCCACAGAACACCAAATGCCACGCGCAGAAGCCCTCCATTGAGGAGGTGTTAGTGTGCTATTATGAAAATAAATATAATTTTAAAATGTTTTACACTTTTTAATGTCTTTTATTTATCAGTTGGTTTATTTAAATTTAAAAGACATAGCATCAAGACAATGATCATGGTTTTTGTAATCAGGCAGACCTGGGTTCTAATCTTGGGTCCACCATACCAAGGATGCGTGAATTTGAAATAAATTGCTTAATCTTTGCATCTCCCTTTTTTCATCTGCAAAATGGGGATAATTGTAGCCAAAATATTATTGAGAATTAACTTAAATAACGAATGTAAAATATTTAGTACAGACCCTGACCCATAATCATAGATCCTTAATAAATGGCAGCTATTACTCTATTGTTTAATATAAGCCCAATGGTTAATTAAAAATATGATGGCAGAATAACTGATGAAATGTTGAGTTTTGAAAGTCCACATTCACCAAAACTTAATGAGATTTATAATTTTGAAATTGAAATCGATGACCAAACCATTTCACTTCACATAAATCCTACAAAACAAAGGTCACTGGTTATTTTACTCTCTAGTTCAAATTTGGGGTTAAGAAAATTCTAAAATCTTCAAGTTTTATACTATTCAGAAAAAGATAACCATATGATTTCATTGCACCAAATTTTAAGACATATGTTAAGCAATTTAGGTCTGCTAGTTGGATGCAATTTAAATCTCTTTCCCCACTATTTGAACAAGTCACCTCATCTCTCTGTGCCCGTTTTCTCATTGGCATTAAAGGAATATTATTAGCACGTACCTTTCATGAGTCTGATGAGGATTAAATAAGTTGAAGAAGTAAAATCCTTAGCCCAGGGCCTGACTCAGTAATCATTCAACAAATGTTAACTACGTCCACTCTGTATTACTGCTGACAACACTGCTTCCCTCTTATTTGAAACCTTTCCTGCACTCTATCATCGTCTATTATGTACTTTTGTCACTGCTGAGGGAAAAATCTTGGTATCATTGGCTTGGTGGTGATTTCTAACATGTGCTATTAATTTGACTTATTTCTCCATACAAACCTCCTTTAAACTGGATAGAGAATGTGCCCTGAGACTTCTCACCGGAGGGGCAGCCTGTGGGAACAGTGCTACAGAAACAGAAAACAAGAAGGTTTCGGAAAGCACTGAGCCTGGAACAACCCATGTGGATTTCATTAGCACCAGGCAACACACTCACAATTTAATAAGGACTCCCAGTGAGGACATAAGCTAGAGCAGAACCCATTTTTGATCTCAGGCTACCCAGGCAAGAAGTCAATGAGAAAATTAATACGATCTCTACCAGGCCCAATGGGTTTCTGTTCTCACAGAGACAAAATCATTCCAGTACTCTGCATTTGGTGGTGCACCTTTTATGCCAAGCTTAAAATATATTTGGGTATTTTCTGCTTAAGAAATTTACTTTATATGCAAAGTTTTATAAAGAGATAAAAGTTCAATGTAGTTACATGTTTAACTGATTAATCAAAAAATAAGAAGAGATAAAATCAGAACTTCTCTGAAACACTGAAGATACATTTATGTTGTATTTGTGAAATACCCACAAATGTGTCAGAGAAAGTCAAGAACATTTAACAATCTTTCATCTCTACTGTAATCCATCTACTCTAGTTAATTAGTTAAAGGCTAGCTAATACTCTATCATGGAGCTGGATCTGAAATGTAAAATCGATAGGTGTATAATAAATTTTTGTGCGGTCTGATTTCTTTCAACCTATAAGTGACATTTACATTTTTCTGTTTATCTCTTTATTTTTCTTAATTTAATGATTCTTGCTTTTCCCAGGCTATCCCTCTTGCATTAAAATGTTTGAGTTCATTAAAGGTGGTTGATTACATTCTAGTTTATGCAGACTTTCTTCCAAATGAAGGAAGCAAAGGAGACTATGATTTCCTTTCCTTTCCTTTTCCCTGCCTGTGCTGGCAATAAAATATAAAGTAAAATTAATTAGGCTTAACCCTTGACTTCCTAATATGTGTGTTTTTCTGAAAACTTCTCAATAAAAAGTGTTTCTGTTTATAAATAAGGCAGGATTTTTTAATCTGTTACTATTATCTAATCTGAACACTAATTTGGAACTGATTACTTTGCTAGATTATAAAACAACCCCAGCAAACTTTCACAAATAAAAGTTCACTGTTAAGTAAATGGAAAAGCCAAAAGTATGCCCATGTATTTCTACTTCTTGCACTTTCTTAAAATTCCAGTTTACATTTAGTTTTGTATGGA
>NC_046295.1:21769401-21806901 GCF_004115265.2 Rhinolophus ferrumequinum | reverse complement strand
CTGACTGTAGTATTGAATTTTGCTATGATGTGGTATTATGAGAGGAGATGGCGGTGGTTTAAATTTTATATATGTAGTAAATAATTTTATTATATTTTGTGATCTCTAGAGGCAATTTGAAGACATTTGGGTTAAAAGTGAGTGTATGGAAGAAATGCAAGTATTTATATATTTTTTAAAAAGTGCTAGCTGACTTTTTAAAAGATAGCAATATGACTATATATTTAATTGATATTAGACATTTAGTTGATATAGACATTTATTATTCAATTTAATATTCTTTCTAAAAGTGAGGTGTGAGTTTAAGCTGGTACACATTCCATTTGTGAACGTTTATAAGACTATTTTGATTTACAATAGCATGTTGATTTGATATTATTTTCCTTTTTTAAAAAAGAAAATATGATTATTTTTAAAATCATCCATTTTTCAGGTTATGGATGGTTCAGCTAATGTTTGTTTTAAAATGGGTAATGTATTTCTGGATTTTAAATAAAATGTCAAGTTTTTGCAGAGATCTAACAGAAAATTTTATATATATATATATGTAGACATATATATATACTTTAATAAAATATATGTATATTTTTACTTTTTTTATACGCTGTTTTTTTCCAAAAGGATTTGAGTTGATTTTTTAGAGAATAGTCATTCAAGATGTCATTTTCTCTGATACATATGTATAGATATTTTATATACATACACACATATCACAGATTTTAAACACACATTTATGTTTAACTAAATTTTCAATGAGTTATTATTTTGGGAGAAGCTATTTTTTTGCTGAGGCATCATGTCCTTTTTATATATTTTTGTTTTGCAATAGACTGTATTATGTGTTGACAGATCTGCAGTTTATAAATTTCTCAAGTGAGATAATATATGTGAAATACTTACCTAGAGCTGTGAATGCAATAATTTTTCACTAAATGCTAATTATCATTATTGTAATGTTGTAGGAAACAAATTCATATATTTAATTAAAACTTACTAATAAGACAAAACAATTGAACTTAATTTTGTGCAATTGTTATTGCTGTGAAAAATGTTTCTGTTTATTAGGCAATATTCCCTCAATCTCCACTGTAATAAAGCCATACCATGTTGTGTGAATTTAATGTAACATGATTAGACTATACATATTTAAATTGTGACCAGCACAACACTTAAAGTCTTCTCCTATTCCCTCCCCTTCTACTCTGTATCTTCTACAGGACGTTTTTATCAAAATTACCTCTGTGGATCAATGTGAAAAAGAAGTTATATATTAATAATGGTCAATTTAAAGAGATTAGTTCCAGTTGGAGGCATTTGGACACATATTCCACTGATCACTTCTTGTCAGACTATCTATGGTGTAGTACCATACCATTATCTTCCCAGACTGTAAACTGCAAAGGTGCCCAAGGATTTTCGATATTAGAGGAAAAAGTTTATTTATAAAAATCCTCTTACCAAGAAAAGTTAACTTTTCAAAGATTCTAGGTTTTTAAAGGCAATAGAGTACAGACATAGGGATTTGTGGTCTTCATTTCTCTAAGCCTGTGAAACAGCATTTAAATAGGATAAGTAAGGATATATAACAATATACATATATCTCCATTTATACATATTATTATAAATATTATATGCATATATACCATGTATATGTATATATATGTGTGTGTGTGTGTATATATATATATGTATATATATATACACACACACACATATACATATACATATATATAAAGTTCAAAAGCTTAATTGACTATAGTATGGATGTGGGACAAATGAGCAACTTTACAATGGAGTAACCTGACAAACACTATTTTAACTTGGGTGATCAAGGTCAACATCAACAGTCAAATCATGTTGATGATATGTACCCTTGATATGTTATGAAAATGGCACTTCTGTGATATTCCTCCCAAAACTCATAAGCTTAGTCTAATTATGAGAAAAACATAGAGAAACTCCAATAGAAGGGGAATCCTACAATATGCCTGAATTGTACTCCTCATAATTGTCACTGTATTAAAAAAAATAAGAGAAGTATTGAAAAGCTATTACAGCCAAGAGTTGCTGACATGACAATGAAATGCAGTGTGGTATCATGGATGGATCCTGGAATAGAAAAGGGATATTATGTTGAAAACTATGGAAATTTGAATAAAATATCAACTTCAATTAAAAATAATTATGAATATTGGTTCATTAAATGTAGCATATATACCATATTAATTTTAGGTGTGCATAATAGGGGAACCTGGGTGGGTGAGTGTGGGAGTTGTAGGAGAACTCTTAAAGTACCTGCTCAGTTTTTCTGTATGTATAAAACTGTTCTAAAAAATAAAGTCAATTTTGAAAAAAGCAGATTAAAGGGCAGAATTACAATGCTTTTCCTTTTTTTATAAAGTCTGGGTAATATATTCCAAACTTATCATTAGTGAACTCTGAGAGATGAGATTATTGAGAGACTTTCATTTGTATTTCCCCTATCTCTACTGTGTTGTTTTTTTTATTGAATTTTAACTTCTTTTTATTTTCAGAAAAAAAATACATTTTTAAAAACATTTTGTGACATGTTCATTGTAAAAAAATTAAGGAAATTGAGATAAGTATAAAGAAAATAATTCACATATAATCCCTCCACTCAGAAATAACACTATAATATTTTAGGGTTTTTTTTTTCCCCCTGTGCATATTTGGCAAAATCTAGTTCTTTACACTTTACACTTTACATTCTTTCGTAACCTGCTTTTCTCACATAACAGTTTAGCATGTATATTTTTCTGTATCAATCCTCAGCATGATTAGAATGCTAAGTCAAAGGTTTGATACATTTTCATGTGCTTTGATGCATATTTCAGAATTTGCCTAAGAAATCTGTAGCAGTTTATACTCCCAACATCATATTCTCAAAATTCAGGATTCATAAAGTGAGTCTGGCCAATATTTTAAAATTAGGAGATATCCTGTAGAAATCTAGATTCCTTGCTTCTTTTGAAAAATCAGTAGATCCGGCAGTTTTAGGCTACATCCTCTATGAAAACAATTGGCTGGAGCTGAATAACTGCTGCCACAAAAACCTTCCTACTTGCTCAAAGTGAGGCTGAGTATTTATCATTTGACATTTCACTACACTTACACTTTTAAAAATGGTCTAATTAAGAGAAATGTGAAATACTTCTGCATATATTGCATCACTAGCAAAAGTGATACAAGGAAAGAGAGACCACATTTTTAAAAAACTGGGAGCATGTGTAAGTTCCCTTGTGGAACTGAATAATATATCTATATTTTTAATACGTATACAGAATGTCTCTGTTGAATGAATTCTAAAGCAGTAATTTTAAAACAAACTAAACACAACCCATTTTACTTACGTTTTTATATTATCTTCATGGCTCCTATGTGAATTTGTATTAATCACTACTTTCATAGGTTTTTTTCAGTTTTGAAGTTCTCTTATTGGTTATTGAAGTCTTTTGAAGGAATTCTGCCCTTTTACTATTATAATATCCACTGTTGGAGCATTTTTAATGTCCTCAAGAATATTTGAATTATTTTGTTATTGCAGCTTCTTGACCTAACATTCATATTTTTACATTCTTATTTTTATTGCATTATAATTCAATGATGACTTACAAAACTCACTTATTAAAGAACACAGGATTGCTTATTGGATATACTAATAAACTAAAGTTATGTTTTTCCTGCTTTATTCGGAATTTTTATTTGACCTTGACAATTTATATACAATTTCTTTGGCAAATTATTGGATGATTTATATATTCTTTATAATTTTATTTAATGAAAACTGGACAAGAGCAAGTAGTTTTTGAAAATTTTTCAGATTGACATCCCAATCAAAGGAAACATTTATAAACATAAAACTGCTTACAAAAGAGAAAGAAAAAAATAAAAGAAATCTAGGCTGTACAGTGATAACAAGGGCGAGGAAAAAATAGGACAAAGTCCTTTAGAGTTTGGAAGAAAAGTGCTTAAAGTATTTTAATTTGATGTTCAAAGCAAGGTAGTGGAGTAAGTTTTTACTGTATTGTAAATGTGGTAACAGTACATTATAGACAACACTCAGAGGAAAATAATTTAGTCATGTGTTAGAATAAAGGTTGAGAAAGCAGGTGATTTACATATGAGGAAAGTATAATATTATAGTATAGATGATCCCTCTCATTATAAAGATTAGAATTAGAAAAATTTTGCCTATCTACTAAAAAAAGAAAAAAAAAGTCAAAATTAGAAAGTGATAATATTTCCATTGTTGGATCAGAAAAATTAAACGTACGTTTTTTTCTCATAGTTTTTAAGAAAATCATTTAGGAAGTATGGGGCTCTCTGCATTTTAAATGAAACTATTTTCAGGGCCACTGGATCCATATTGGTAATATTAGAATCATAAGATTTGATTTTTCTTTGCTGGATATCAACAAAAACTGTTTTAACTATGATTTAGTGTTTTTGTTTTTTGTAAATGAAGTGGTTAATTTGCAATAGTATATACATACATGGGTTTTAATTCAGTCAAGATGGCAGTAGAATTTTGCAGAATGCCTGCTTTCAGTCAAGATGGTTGTGGAATTCTCCAGAACGGTAGTTGTCATGAACAAGTTTCCTGTGATTTCTGTTATGAAAATGTGGTATTTAACTATTAGCAGTTTATCTGACACTGGAAAAAATTTCAGAAGAGAATATTGTGAATTGTATTGACTTTTAAAAGTATCAGAGTTCTTTGAGTTGTTATTATTAAATAATGATACATTAAAAGCTAATTAGATTTATAGTGCTGTTGGTTTCCTTTTCCCAGGTTTGTGTTCAATGATATTGTATAACTCTTGATGATCAGTTGGTGCACTGAGCATTTCGTGAGGAAATACATACGTGTATAATCATACACTTTAAATAATTAATTTATAGGTCAGTGGTGTGTATCATGCAACCATGCTTTAAATTTTTTCTTTTACAGACCTGTTTGACAATATTATTTATAAAAATATATATACAGACTCTTGGGTATTTTATTGAAAAATACCATTCTTTTAGGATGATAGACGTTTAATATTAACAGTATATTACTAAACAGTATATCATTAAAATGAAATTCTCTTTCTCTGAGTATTTATGACACATAATGTAATATTATATATAAATATTTGCATATGTATGTAAGTAATATAAGATATAAATGTATTTGCATATATACTTTTTAAAATAGGTATCTCAGCAGCCATCTTTATCGAGCTTAGAAACCTTAATGGTCTCACAGAAGTCCGAAATTGAGTATTTACAGGAGAAACTGAAAATTGCCAATGAAGAACTGTCAGAGAACAGATCTACCAACAAAAGTTCCTCAAAAAAGAGCATCTTGGCAAGTGCTGAAGGGAAGCAAAAGGTAGGGATGTTTTGTCATTTTGTGAATTTGTGAGGATAAGGCTGGTAAGGCAAGTGATGAAATTGAAAAAAACAGCAACATTTACTTCTCTGCTTATATTTCTGGAAGCTTTTAAGAAATATTATGTGCCAAACGCTCGAAAAAATTATTGTTGGGAGTAGAGAGTTTTCCCTTTTTTGATGACTGAATATTATGTTCCTAATTTAAGTAATGAAATATGTTAGTAGTATTATACTTGTTTAGCAGCAATTATCATTTTTATAGTACAAGTTTTAGAAAGTATCCTTCATCTGTCTTCTCTTAGATAAATTAATCAGTAAAAATTTTAAAGTGATATTAGTCATTAACTCAATAATCTAATTTTAATTTGATGAAAAATATATCTTAATGTTTCTGTTTCATTCAGAGACGATATTTAAATACAGCCCATGTGGAATATAAACTATTAAATGGAATTTAACATTAATATGTACAGTTATACATTTTCAGATTGAAAGGAATAGCAATAGTGAAAAATAAGCAAAATTTTTGTAGCATGTTTCTTATTTATTAACATCTCAGCCTTTCCTATTTTTGGTATTCATTACATATTCCTATATGCTGCAAAAACTTCTATGAACATTGACTAATATAAAAATTTCATAATATCACATTTAAATATGTTATTTCTAGATAAATTGAAATAACATTTCCTTAAAAGTAAGGAGCTTTAGACATATATTTTTCTCACACTTGTTACTTCAGCAGTAGAAAATAATGTTTCTAAAGGTAGGAAACCATATTTTGAAAACCATGTTTTCAAGATAATTGTTTTTGGTTCTTTCCATTTTTTCCTGAGTACAACAAACTATCTTAAAGAAAGCATTTAAATTTAGACCCATTTTTCTGTGGTACTTGTATTTGCTTCCTCTAATATTATTAGTAATTTTCAGAAAAATGAACTTTATGTATGTATGTATATATATGTCTGTATTCATTGATTTATTTAAACACAACTGCATTCTATGTTTCTTGCCATTTTGGAGTAGTTTCATAGCACTGAGCTTTATTTAAATGAAATATCATTTCTAAAATTGAGAGAAGACATTATAGGGTCTAATTTGGTTGCTTGCTGTATTGCTGAAGTTTAAAAATGTATTGCTGTGATGTGTCATTGCTTTTAACAAAAGTCAAGAAAACAAGAGGGATATTTTAGACACAATTTTCTTTCTTTTTCATAAGGACATGCAGTAAGTACGAACAATATGTTGCCCAGCTTAATAGTTACTTTCACATATTCCTTCTCCAGATTGGTATATGAAGCTGTACATAATATAAACACACATTCTTGTCTCTAGTTAGCCACATTATAGTTAATGACCATATGGTCATTATGGTATAAGATCTACTGTCTGTTGTATTTATATTCCTCAAGCATATTGTTCCTTCAACTTCACAGTGTGTTAAACTATTTCAAAGGGAAAAAAATCCTTTCCCTCTTGTTTCTCGTTGTCCTATCAAGTGTAACCTTGGACCCTTATAGAGCAATTAGACCAGCCTCTATCCCCTCCTTTGTAATGAGGTTTCTTGCATTTCTGAGTCTATAACCCTTTAGTCTTCCCTAATGGGACATCATTATTCTGAAAGAAACAATGTAAATGTAAATGAATATTCTCATTAACGAGTCACAGAGAAACCTTTAGCGGTAGCACTGTGGTAATTCCGCTTGTTATTTCTCTGGTATTCTGTGCAGGATTTTTTTATAATTCATTATTAGTATTCAAAATTACTTGTTCTTTAATTTTGCATGTCTTTCATAATCCAGCGTTCCAACTAGTTCAACCATGTCCTTGTTTTATTCTCGAGGAACCACCTGTGAAACGTTCAAGGTCTTTGTCCCCAAAGAGCTCTTTCACCAACTCAGAGGAGCTGCAGAAGCTGAGAATAGCTGAAAGAAAGATTGAAAACTTAGAAAAGGCACTACAACTAAAGGTGAACATTAAATAATTTCTTTAATAATAACCTTGCAAAGGTAAAGATATACCAAAGTAAGCATTCATTTTACAAACTACTGCTTATCATTTATCTTTCCTGAATTTAATTATATGTATAAAAATGTGTGATAAGTTGGTTTTGTTTTAAGATTTCTGAGGATCAAAAAGTAATAAAAAAATTTGCTACTTGAAAACTACCACTTTAAAAGTACTTGGGAATATTTTATCTTAATATTGGCAGTATATTTCTTATAGTGTCTCAGAGACGAAAAAAATAGAACTATAGCAAGTGAAAGAGAATTTCTTATATTTTTTTATATATAAGAAATATATAAAAAGACAAGTGAATTAAAAACTATGCTAACCTAACTCAGGCCACGTAAAATTTGTCCTTTATAGAAATATTACATAGGCAAATGAATGTACATTATTTTTTTTCCATTTCAATTGAATTTGTCTCAGAATACATCACATTTGAATCGCAGTCTACCAGTGTTTAAGAAGCTTATGCCTTTTTGGCTTATCTTTGAGAGTTTATACTTTCCAAGTGATACTCGGTGAATTCTCTTTCTCAGAAGAAGTTGTTTGTGCATATCAAACCAATTTTATGTGACCATATTGAGGGC
Organism: Rhinolophus ferrumequinum; assembly: GCF_004115265.2. Lineage (NCBI taxonomy): Eukaryota > Metazoa > Chordata > Mammalia > Chiroptera > Rhinolophidae > Rhinolophus > Rhinolophus ferrumequinum. The sequence goes on along the minus strand of NC_046295.1, from coordinate 21,798,904 downwards.
TTTTTTTTTTCTGTGAATTTAATATGGCTAATCTTGTCATCCTTTATTCACAACTACCCAAAGCCCAGTACTATTTGAGATTTAGCCATTTAACTGAATCTCAAGTAGTTTTATGATATATGACAAGCCCAGTTTATGCACGATTAGAATCTAATACACTTATAGCTTAGATTCTTTGTCATATAGATTACTCTTAGGAAGAAAAAAGTTTGATTTACATTATGTGTGCTCTAGAACAAAATATGGTTTGCAGGTGTAGTTAACCATAAGCTACAATTAATATATTTTCTGCCTAGTCACTAAACATTAAGTGTTAATTTATATTTATTCAGAGTTAAACTGTTAATTTTAAACAAAGGAAAATTATCATGTATTGTTTCTATCAAAAATAAAACGATCAGATGACTTTAGCTTGCTAGCAGTTACCATACTTGAAATTCATACACCTAGGTTTAGTTGCTCATTTATTTGTTTACTCCATAACTTATTGAGCAATGCAATTAGCCAAGCATTGTGCTAGTCACTTGTAGAACAGGAGAAAAGATGAGTTTCTATCTTTTAAGACCCTTTCTCAGGTTAAGAAGATGTATTAGTATAAACATTGGGGTGGGGTACATACGGAATATTACGGGCATGTTTAGGAAGCCAGTCTATCATCTTCTGCCTTTTACATAGTTCCTGAAATTCACATACCAAAGCTTCTATTCTGTATTAATCTGGTCTGGGTGATCCCAGTAACAGAAGCAATAAGCTATAACCCTAATGGGACATAGGACATCATTATTCTTGAAACACACACACACACACACACACACACACACACACACACACACGGCGGGGTGGGTGGGGGAGAGAGAGAGAGAGAGAGAGAGAGAGAGAGAGAGAGAAATTGTTTTACTGTAAGGCATTGGCTCATGCCATTATGGAGCCCGAGAAGTCCAAGGTCTGCAGCCAGTAGTATAGGTCCAGTCTGAGTCCAAAGGCTTGAGAACCAGGAGAACTGACGGTATAAGTTCCAGTCCAAGTATGAGCCTGAAGGCAAGAACCTATGTCCCAACTCAAAGATAGGCAGAAAGCTTATATAGCCTTTTATTCTATTCAGGCATTCAATGGATTCGATGAAGCCCATCACATTTGGGAGGGCAATCTGTTTTTCAGCCTGCTGGTTTAAACGTTAATTTCATACAGAAACACCCTCACAGATATACCCAGAAATGATGATTAACCAAATATCTGGGCAGTCAAGTTGACACATAAAATTAACCATCACATATCCCATTCAGTAGTAGAGGATCTCCACTCATTTGCACCCAGTCTATGAGTCTTTGCTACTCCATTGTTTGTGACAGGAAAAAGTAGAGCAGTTCAGACACTTTTAGATCCATTCTCCTGCACTTCTGGAATATCTTATATCAGAAAGACTCAGAAGCATTATACTAATTTATTTCCTCCTTCCTTTTACCTAACGACAGTTTTCTTGCATGAGGCTTGATGTTCATTTTCAGAGTAAAATTCTTTTCATATAATTTCTTTTTCATTTATACTTTTTCTGTATTCCTTTTTCAAGTCAATTGATGACAATCATGAATTTCAAATGTATGTTTTCTGTCACAGATTTTAAAGAAAGAAAACATGGTAGCAAATTTTTTTCCTTGCATTTTATCATTTAGTAGGATAGGATTTCTTATTTTAAAGGAACAAAATAGTTGAATGAAAAAGGCAATATCATCAAGAGCATTTAACAAAAGAAGTGGGTAAACAAAACCTGTATTGTATAGCAGAAGAGTGATTGGTTCCAGGGTACTTTTTAATTTACATATATACACTTTGATACATTTAAATGATGCTCTTTATTACACCAGCAGTAAGTCAAGCATATTATTGTAATATTAGCTATGAGTTTTATTTAAATATTAGCATATTGCCTTGCTCAGCTTACTTTTGTGGCTAGTTGTACATGTTTTCAAGATGGATGACCAATGTTGTAATTAAAGAGTCAATAATAATAGAAGAGATAAAAGCTATTTTTATTAAAATCCTACCCATTTTCAAATCCTGACTTCGTGAGTATAGTAAACCAATAACTTAACAAAGTATAATTTGGAAACTAATGCATGAGAGCTTCACAAAATTCTTACTATCCTTGAGATTGCTAATGCCCTGAATCTCTGCTTTACTGACTTTCCTGCATTTCACGTCTTGATTCATTAGCACTTCCCTGTGCCCTTTAATAACATATGTCCTTTGAAGACAGATTATATGTCTTTTATTTTTCAGAGGTCTCATATTTATGAATTTTATGCATTCTGAAATTAAATATGCTTGGAAACCTCAAATTTTATAAAATTTTTGTTTTTTTAAACTTTTTAAAAACCTTGCTACCATTCTCTGAAGATTGAGCCACTGTTTCATTAACAGTGTTTACACTCCAAGTTTGTCTTAGACCTGACCAAACTAGAAGAACAGATTGAGAATAAGTTCTATTCTTATGAACTCAAAAATAGAATTGCAAATATCATTGAAGAAAGTCAGTTAAGAGAACTTTCCTATTTTCTAATGTTTTAGTCATTTAGACTTGTTTGTACACAGAAATTAGAGCCTCTAGTTTAGCTAGTTTAATTGCAAAAGACATAGAAAGTACTCAATAAAGGTTTTATTGAATGATCTAATAAATGGATTAATTCAGTTACTGCCCATGGACTATTTTTGTGTATCCCCTTAGGAAAATGTAGAATTAATCATATTAAATGTATTTTTTAGTCTTTACACTAGATTTTGTTGTAAGAACTTTGGCATAATATTTCCCAAATGAATTACTGTTGTTTTGACCTAGGCTATTATAAGTCAAATGATACCTAAAGAACCGTAATCCAAATTACACGTTAGAATATTGTACGTTAGAATATTGTAAAAAAGTATTTTGCTTATTCTCTTTAAACATATCTTTTGAGGTATCCAACTTTTGACTGAATACTTTTTTTAATTAAAGTTTATTGGGGTGACAATGGTTAGTAAAGTTACATAGGTTTCAGGTAAACAATTCTGTATTACATCATCTGTATATCACATTGTGTGTTCACCACCCAGAGTCAGTTCTCCTTCCATCACCATATCTTGGATCCCTTTAGCCAACATCTGCTCTTGCAGTAAAATAGGGAAAATTATTTTTCTTTGAAGTATATACAATCTATCTATCTTATATTTACATTTGTATAAAATTTCACTATTTCTAAAGTAGGCCAAAGGAACAATAGTCCCTAGGACTAAATTAACCCAAGTATTACAGTTGTATATCAGCAGTATCAAAGCACAAATCAATGGATGAAACTTCATTTTTGAATAATTATCGTTGTAAATTATGTCTATCAAATTGATTTATCAAATAATCTCTAGTTTGGTTTTATTTTTAATAGTTTAGATTTTAATGCTTCTGTAAGAATTATGTAAACACTCTAGTCTTATTTATAATAAATTACAAAGCATGTAAAAATTAAAGCTTAAAACCTGTTTATAAAGCTGTTTTCCCATAATCACTACTTAATGGAAGGAGCTACTTATTTCAATTATTACAGGAAAGCAAAACTATTTTCTAATATTGAATATGTTATAGTAAAGTTTTAGGAATTATAGGTGACCACATTGAGTGCTTTAATAAAGTACTATGCCTAATACAGAGCTTAGCACATTGTGGGTGACACAGAGGAGTCAAAAAATTTTTAAGTCTTAATCTTTGGATTAATAGTATAATATAGTTGATTATTTGAGAATTTGGAAAAACATTGGGTATAAATTCAGTAATTAATGGTAACTAAGTCAGTATGGGAAAATGCTAAAATAAGCAATAAGAAACTCAACTTGTTCCATTAATTCAACATAGGATTATTGTGAAAGGTAATAGGAAAAAAAATTGGATGTCTCCTTTAATTAATTTTTACTTTTTGGTCAATCTTTTAGGTTTTGTGTACTCAGAGTTTCTAGGGATTCTAACGTAGACTTTTAATGATTCCAAAATACTGAATTTGTATGTAATAATTGCTACAAAATTCATTGTAAAATAAGAGTTTATGGGGAAGAACTTTGATTCAATGAAGAATAATTACAGGAAGCTATTTTTGAAATATTTAATTAAGTACTCTGTTTAACTATAAGTTTATTTTAAAATTATGTTTTGACATGAATCTTTTCTAATATCTGCAAATTTCTAGACATATATTCAAAGTAGAATGACAAAATATCTATAGTGCTGAGACAGGTAGAATTGCAATGAAACAATGCAAACTCTATAAAGTATTACCTCACCGTTGATATGAGAAACAGGTGGTCAAGGAAAGAGTGAATTTGGCTTCTAAATGAGAAGGGCATTAGTGTTCATACCTGAGGAGAGGTGAGGGAAGCAAACTGACTTTGCTTTGTGCCTCTATAAGGCCAGCACAGTGCTAGGGCTTTCTGTGTATATTAGCTCATTTCATTTAGTCATCATAATTTAAATATCTGTTTTATATCCCACATATCAATGAAATCATATTGTTGTCAACTTTTTCTGTCTGACTTGTTTTGCTTATAAAACTGAAAGCAAGGAAGGAACAAGACAAACAAACAAACAAAAACTCATAGACACAGACAATAGTTTAGTGGTTGCCAGAGGGTAAGGGGGAAGGGGAGCGGTAGATGAGGGTAAAGGGGATCATATATATGGTGATGGAAAGAGAACTGACTCTAGATGGTGAACACACAATGTGATATATAGATGATGCATTACAGAGTTGTACACTTGAAACCCACATAACTTTACTAACCATTTTCACCCCAATAAACTTTAATTAAAAAAACAAAGAGAAACAAATAATTTAAAAATTTATGTTCTTTTCCAGAAAATTAATTTTACAGAAAATTAATTAAATTAATTTAAATAGTGTTCTTAAAATGATACAGCTAACAAGAGAACACTTGAAGAATGGAATTTCGATCTTCCTAATTGCCATGTGCTTACTCATCTCACCTCATTATACTATTAGAGAGTACTTGTTGCCCCCACTAAATAAGTACATAAGTTTCTCCATACAGAATTATGAAAAACAGTTTAAAAAACAAATTTGAAATTGTCAAGGGTAAAAACACTCAAGAAGTTACTTATTTTACTTTGAGGAGTGCAGTTCATAAGTAATATGAGTACATCCTCTGAACTGAAAATTTGGCCTTTATAAGTTTGTTTTATGGTTATATCTAAAAATGAAGATTTATCTCATGTGCTCTATTTAAAATATTTAAAAGTCAGTGACTATTCTTGTTTAACCTAGTGATGTTTGTTCCACGACCTCTTCAAGAGTACCAAGGCCAGCTGTCTCATTTCAGTTCTTCATGGTACAACCCAAAAGACTAAACTATTCCTAACATAGGTCCCAACGGATTTTCTTCCTCTTATGTAATCGTTGTGCTTTATAAGAAAACTAATCATGAATACATGAGCTGAAGAATTGGTCTTACTAGTCACTTACACTGATGACACGTTCACTTACAACTAACAAATTAATCATGCTTTATGTAAGGACAAATCCTTGTGTTGAAAAAAATAAAAATCTATAAGATTGGTTCACAAATATTTGTACGTATACGAATTAATGACAGGGAAAGGAATGTAATTTGATAGCAAAAATTTGACATTACTTAAGCAGCTTCGAGGAAATACGGTGATTCCAATTTATCAAACAAACCTATTCTGTGACTTTAGGAATTCTTCCTTTTCTTCTCCTTAAATAAGTATTATAAACTCATTCATATTCACATACTATTTTCTTTCAAATTTCATATTTAGATGGGTAACCTTTTATTTGTAACATTACACTAATACTTTCTTTAAACTTGTGTACTTGCTTTTTTGTGTTCTACAGAGCCAAGAAAATGATGAGCTAAGAGATGCCCATGAAAAACGCAAGGAAAGGCTACAGATGTTACAGACCAACTACAGAGCAGTAAAAGAGCAATTAAAACAGTGGGAAGAAGGCAGTGGCATGTGAGTTACATAGCTCATAAAGGCATTTCCCTAAATATTAAATGGAATGGAGTAGCATCATATAGGTGTTTTAATGGCTTTTGTTTGATTTTAAAGAAATTATTTGGTAGTCAAATCTTTATTGTGAATTTGTAAATAAAGAATATAATTAATGAAAACAGAGAAATATGCTAGCGATAACAATAGATTTTCCTATTATATGCAGAAATCAGTAGCATAGGTTCTTATGAATTCTAATGAACGTTTTTATATCAATAAAGTAGATTAATAAAAGTATAGAACTTAAAAATAGTTCATATTCATCTGATTGAAAAACTAAATAAATACTAGTGTTACAATGTTTATAACTCAAAAAATATTTTAAGTTTTAATTGAAAAGAAAGAGAAACATGAAATTCACATACATAGGTAACTATCCTAAGACTACTTCAACCTAATATGCAATTTGAAAATCTTTACTATCCATCAGTTTGTTCTGCAGCTTATCTGAACGAATTGGTGGTCTCAATTCAATTGCTCTTGAACAGGTGTTCAGATCTTGGTTAGTCGTAAGTGGTTCCCCTGTTAACAGTATCAACACAGGTTCCCCTGTTAACAGTATCAACACAGGGCAAAGGACGGAATGAGTACAGAAAATCTACTACCCTCTCATCTTTTGAGATGGATCCTTTAGGGCAATGTTGATGATACACATTGGTCTGCTCTATAGAGAAATACTGTTTCTAAATTGGCCAGTACAGCACTTTTACAAAATAAAAATGAAGAGTTTGTTTTTTGTACAGAAAATGAAAACATAAAAGGCATTTGGCATGTTTTGTGGATAATTGTCACATCTAATTCTTTTCCTTTGAAGAATGAAAAATGTTTCATGTCTCTTGTTGGTAAGGCAGTGAAAAAACAGTTTGTCCTGGATTTAGACTGTGCTCACCTAACTTTTTAGTAGTCATTAGAAGTGTGAAAACTACTTTCTGTATTTATTCACGGAAAATAGCTTGTATTATTGCAGAGCAAATATACCACATTCAGATTGGTTGGTAGCAAATTCTAGAGGAGTGGATTGCTTATAGCCTCTTTTAGAAACTGTGACAATCCTGCAATGTATGATTTATTACTAGCAGAATGAAAGAGAGAAATAGGATATCATGTATCTGCTTAAAAGTTTGCTTTCCATAGTAGCAGTTTAGCTCTTTAGGAAAGTATGATAGGATTTTAATTTCTATGGACTTAGGTTTTAGGAAATTGATTCTATAAGTGGTGAGCTTGAATTAGAAATTTGGGCAATAGATGTTTTTAAGTTTAGGGAATGGTTAAATGCATTTTTATTTCACTTTGAACATATTAAGGAAGAAAGCCACTTCATTTTAAATATAGGAGTGAAATCAGGAAAATAAAGAGAGCAGAACCCCAACAACTTCGACAAGAAGATTCTGATGCTGTGTGGAATGAACTGGCCTATTTCAAAAGGGAGAATCAGGAGCTAAAGATTCAAAAGTGAGTTTCTTTTTTAACAATGTGGACTTAGATAAACATTTGGGAGAAATTTTTTGAGGCTTAAAGGCCATGAGAGAAATACCTTATAAATTTGGAAATGAAATAATCTGGATCTTTTTGCCAATAAAATTAAAGAAAAAAGGACTAGCTTTTTTAATATATATATATATATATATATATATATATATTTATAATGCAATAACAAGTTGCACATTTGCTAGCTCTAGCTGAAACTGTATAATATGATCTAGGGATTGTGTTAATTAATGTGGCTCTCATCTGTTGGAGGTGTCGCTCTTCATTAGCCTGTATTTTAGACACTGCCGTGCTTCATTTTTGGAATGAGGTGGAGAGGGGATAACCTAGCCAGCCATCCTTGTTTGATCTCCTCGATACATACGCAATGCAGAATGCCTGAGCTCTCTCGGTTCCCTGCCCTGTCCTGCTAATCCCAGCTGAGCTCATTATGGTGTAGCCTGGCTGCTCCTCTTGGAGCCAGAGCTGTCCAAGCTAATTACTGGGAGCAGCAGAACTGCCTGTTAAGGGTCTGCTATGGATCTGCTAACATGGTCCTTGGTAGTGACCTGCAAAAGACACGAGGGAATTGCTTTCTTTCTTGCTGTGCTCTGCCTGTCCTGTGGGCTTACTGCTGATCCCTCCACACAGGTCTTTTAGCTGCCCTAAGTAGAAAACTTGATGAAGGATACTCCTATTTTAGAAAACATACAGTTTGCTTCCTTGATCTTATAATTCACAGGCTATTATAGTCAGCTTGCGAAAGAAAGAGCATTTTCTTCTTTTGAAACAAAAAGGAGATGGACCAACATAATTAGCCTCTTTTGCTGCTTAACTATTTCTTCATTTAGATTTAATTTTTAACACTGAGACCATGCAATATTTTTTGAAAGCCTGGATGTCTTTCAGATTACTGGACTTCAGCATTATGTGGCATGATGACATTAAATATCATTGAATTGTCTTAGGTGTAAGTCAAAATCTTATTTTATATACTATATGATAGCACATGGAACTTTAGGTTGCCGCCTTTTACATGTAATGATAAACTTTTGAGGAAATGATCAGATCAGATTTAAATGTATACTTCCAATTACCTCTTAAAGTGTACTATACTCTATGAATGGTAAATGTTTGATGATTATAGTAGTCTCTTACCTTTTCTTAATTAAAATTTATTGGGGTGACAATGGTTAGTAAAATTACATGGTGTTCAATTCTGTGCACATAGTGTATAATTCCGTAACACAACCATATGTCATCTATAAATCCCATTGTGTGTTTACCACCCAGAGTCAGTTCTCCTTCCATCACTATGTATTTGACCCCCTTCACCCGTGTTACCACCCCTTTCCCCCCTTACCCTCTGGTAACCACTAATCTATTGCCTGTGTCTATGAGTTTTTGTTTCTTTATTTGTCTTGTTCCTTTGTTGCTTTCAGTCTGGAACTGAAAAAAATAGTCTCTTATCTTGAAAATTATTTTCTAGATTTGTCCCAGAAATATTCCCTGATAATTTAATAGCTTTATTGATATTTAATTCACAAACCATATACTTCACCATATAAAGTAAACAATTCAGTAGCTTTTAGTGTATTTGAAGAGTTGTGTGTCTATCATTTCAATAAATTTTAGAACATTTTCATTAAACCCCCCACCAAAACCCCAGCACCACTTAGCTGCACCTCCTTCCACCCAGCCTTCCCGGCCCTAGGTAACCACTAATCTACTTTCTGTGTCTGTAGATTTGCCTGTTCTGGACATTTCATATAAATGGAACTAGACAACATGAGTTCATTTGTGACTAGCTTCTTTCATTTAACATGATGTTTTCATAAGGTTTATCCATGTTGTAGTATGTATCGATACTTTCTCTAATAATCTTAATGTTCTTTTTGTCTTATAAATGAAAGTTAATTTTGGACAAAGTGAATTAGGTGAAAATAACAAATCTAACTAGTTGCAAGATGTAATCTATGCGAGAAAATTTCAAGCAGAGGTTAGCTAGAAGTGGTGATCATTTAGGGTTTATTTTATTCATTAATGAAATAGAACTAAGGAAAAAGTAATAAGGCGTTTTTGAGAAAGTTAGGGAAGTGTTAGAATCCTGGTCTGTTCACTCAGCAGTGTGTGTACATCACAAGTAGCTCTTTGAATTAAACACTAAGAGTCATTACTAAAAGTGTGGAATTACCCCCGTCCCAAAAAAATCTGTTTAAATTCATTAATGTGATAGCCATTTGTAAAGATAAGTCATAATTTAGATAAAGGTATTGAAGTTTGGGTTGATAACCTTAAAGAATGCTAAATAATTGTTATAAACTTTAAATCATATTATGTTTTGGGGTGGAGGGTTGCGTTACTTTGTGAAACATTTATCAGTTAACAAGCATGCTGGAAGAATGGCTCTGTGACAGGCACTTTGATAGGTGTGTGAAATGAGAACATAAGATACACTTTGTGCTATCAGGAAGTTTCCTTGGAAACATGTTCAGTATTACATGTTCTAATGAAATATGATGTTAAAAATTAAACTAAAAGTATGGTAGTTAAGCAATAAGACTTACAGAAACTTATCTTTTATTCATTGAAGTTTGTTTATTAATAAGGACAGATTTTTTTAAATTTACATACAGTACTTTGACTTTTTAGCATATAGTTTTATGAATTACAACACATGTAGCGATACAAACAGGCACACAGACACGTACATGAGGTAGGACAATTAAACTTGTGAATTCATCCTCGAAAAAGTGCTACGTACCTCATTGCTGAATATCACTACGGTCACCTTTGAAGTACTCCCCTTGGGAAGCTATGGACCGATGCCAGCACCTAGTCCACCCTTCAAAGCAATTTTGGAACTCTTTTTCTGAAATGGCCATCAGAGCTGTTGTCATATTACCCTTGATGTCCTGGATGTCATCAAAATGTCTTCCTTTCACTATTTCCTTTCTCTTCGGGTAAAGAAAGAAGTCATTGGGGGGCCAGATTAGGTGAGTAGGGAGGGTGTTCCAATACAGTTATTTGTTTACTGGCTAAAAACTCCCTCACAGACAGTGCCGTGTGAGCTGGTGCATTGCTGTGATGCAAGAGCCATGAATTGTTGGCGAAAAGTTCAGGTCCTCTAACATTTTCACACAGCCTTTTCAGCACTTCCAAATAGTAAACTTGGTTAACTATTTGTCCAGTTGGTACAAATTCGTAATGAATAATCCCTCTGATGTCCGAAAAGGTTAGCAACATCGTTGCAACAAGTTCAAGAACTTAATTGTCAGACCATGTGTGTGTGAGTGTTTCTATATGTGTGTGTCTTTGTGTGTGTATGTATATAAAATATATAATAGATTTAAGTAACTACCACCCCTATCAGGCTAGAAACTAGTTCCGTCATCTCAAAAAGTTTTATTGTTCTGCCCCTTTGTACTAAGTTCCTCTACCATCCTTAACACCTGCAGCCACTGAAGTGTTCTTCCTCTTATAGCTTTGCCTTTGTTCAGGATGTCATATGCATGGGGTCATGCAAGCTTTAACTTTTTGAGACGGGCTTCTTTCACTGAGCAAAATGCCCTTGTTGTTTCATCCAGTTTTATTGCTGAATGGTATTCTGTTGTATGAATGCTCCGCAGTTTGTTTATTCATCCCTTGAAGAACATTTGAGTCTTTTCTTGTTATTTTGCAATTATTACTAGAACTGCTATATGCGGGGTTTTGTGTGAGCATAACTTTTTGATTCTTTAAGGTAAAAACTCACGAGTTTCATTGCCGAGTCATATGGTTAGTATATGTAACTCTGTTAGAAACTGTCGAACTGACATGCATCTGAGTTGAGTTGCTCCACATCCTTGGCAGCACTTAGTGTTGTCATTAATTTTTAGACGATTCCAATAAGTTTGTATTGGTATCTCATTGTGATTTTAATTTGCATTTCTGTAATGGTTAATGATATTGATAGTTTTTCACATACTTATTTACTGTCTTTATATCTTTGAAGAGTATGTGTTCAGATCTTTTGCCCATTAAAAAAATTGGTTTTAAACCAATTAAACAATAATTGCTTTTTTATATAGTCTTTATACAAGTCCTTAATCAAATATGCGATTTGCAATATTTTATCCCACTCTATAGATTACATTTCATTCTCTTAACAGTGTCTTTTGCATGACAACACCTAATTTTGATGTTTAACTTATCAGTTTTTTTCTTTTATGGATCATGTCTTTGATGTCATATGTAATTACTATTTTCTTGCTCCGAGCTCACAAGTATTTTATTCCACGTTTTCTTCTAAAAGTTTAATATTAGCTTTGTGATCCATTTTGAGCTAATATTTGTATAAGTTGTGAGTTACAGGTTGAAGTTTATTTTATATTTTTTACAAATTTATATCCAATAGCATCAGCATCATTTTTGAAAAGACTATTCTTTCTTCATTTAATTGCCTTTGGAACGGTCAAATACCAACTGACTGTATATCCGTGGGTCTATTTCAAAACTATTTTATTCTATTAATCTGAATTCATAAACTTTTGTGACCACGACACTGTCTTGATTACTGTAGCTTTCTAAGAAGTCCTAAACTCAGTTAGTGTGAGTCAAACAGCTTTTTTCTTTTTCAAATTGTTATGGCTTTTCTAGTCCCTTGGCTTTTCCATATAAGTTTCAGCTACAAAAATGGCTTAAAAAAATAGCTACAGCTACCAAACTCATGTAGGAATCTTGATTTGAATTGTGTTAAATCTTATAGATCAGCTTCAAGAAAATTCACATATTAGCTATGTTGAGTCTACTAGTCCTTGAATAGGTCATGTCTCTTTATTGAGATTTATCAGTGTTTTAAAATTTTAGCATGTAGATTCTATATGTCTAATACTTTTGTTAGATTGGTACCAAAGTATTTAATTTTGGGGGCTCTTATAAATGGTATTGTAATTTTAATTTTGGTTTCTAATTGTATATTGGTAATATACAAAAATAAGTTACATTTTTTTTCATACTGACATTATATCTTGCATTATTGATATTTTAGAGCTGTCTGACATGTTGTTATTTTTCTTTTTGTTTCCTCTTTCCTTCATTTCTATTTGTTACTTAAACATTTTTTTTTAGAATTACCTTTTTATTTATCTATAGTATTTTGGAATATATCTCTTTGAATTAGTTTTTTAGTGTTTGTTCTAAGTATTATACATACACAACTTATTACAGTATATTGGTACCCACATTGTATCACTTCAGGAGGAATGTAGAAACCTTACTTCCATATGTGTCTCTTTATGCTACCCTCTTTATCATATAATTGTCTTAAATATTTTCTCTAAATACGTTGAAAAACTCATTAGATGTTGTTATAATTTTTGCTTCAACTGACGAACATAATTTTAAAACTTCAAAAGAAGGATAGCCTGTAGTTTACTGACAAATATAATAGAGATATTTATATTTTTCCACTGTTATTTCTTTATTTCTGACCTTCCAAGTTTTCTTTTATCATTTTTTTTTTTTTTTTTTTTTTCTGTTTGAAGAGCTTTTCTTCAGACTTTCTTTTAGGGTAGGTTGGCTAGCAACAAATTCTTTAAGTTTTCCTTTATCTAAAATGTCTTCATTTCACCTTGATTCCTGAAGGATATTTTCACTAGGTACAGAATTTTAATTTAGCAATTCTTGTCTTTAGCACTTTAAAAATATGCCACTTCCTTTTAGCCTCCATAGTTTATGATGGAAAATATGATGTTATTTGAATCATTGATCTTTTGAAGATAATGCATGATATTTTCTAGCTACTTTTAATCATTTTTCCTTTTTCTTTACTTTTCACAGGTTTGATTGTGACATGTCTTAGTGTGGCTTTCTTTGGATTTATCCTTTTTAGAATTCTTAAAGCTTCTTGAATCTCTATGTTTATACCTTTTGTGAAATTTGTGTCATTATTTCTTCAAATAATTTTCCCAGCCCCATATTAATTTTTTCTCTTTTGGGACTCCCTTCTTATGAATGCTAGATCTTTTAGTATTGTCCTACAGGTCCCTGAGACTCTATTTTATTTTTAAGCCTATTTTACCTCTGTTGTTCAAATTGGGTGATTTTTATTATCTGTCTTCAAGTTCACTGATTCTTTCCTCTTTCATCTATCATCTCTGCTATTGAGCCCATGCAGTGAGATTTTTATTTTGGTTATTATAATTTTCAATTCTAAGATTTCCGTTTGATTCTTCTTTCAATCTTTTATTTATTTGCTGAGACTTTTTTCTTTGTTTTAAGATCATTCATAATTGTTCATTGGAGCATTTTTATCATGGCTCCTTTAAAATCCTTATCAAGTAATTCTGACACGTGTGTTATCTTGGTGGTGGCATTTCTTAATTATGACTTCTCTTTCATGTTGAGATTTTCTTTGTTCTTTGTATAATGAGTGATTTTCAATTGTTTACTGGAAATTTGGAGTATTGTGTTTTCAGACTCTTGATCTTACTTAAATATTTTTTATTAACAGACTTCTGATGACATCGTACCTGAAGGAGAGGGTCACATCATTATTGGCAGAAAGGGGTGGGAGTCGTAGCACCTAACCTCACCCCTGTTGACACTGCATTAAAAGTGTTGTGAGGGAATGCCTCATTACTTCTTGATGGGATTGCACCTCCAGGCTTCTCACTTGGCCTTCATTGACAGAGAGAGCAAGGCTTAAAAATTGCCAGTGGTGTATGGCTGGAGTAGATTGGTTAGCATCAACAAGATTTCTGTCCTGCTAGTTTGCCCCATTCCCAGTTCTTTGGCCAGAGAGAAAAGATTTTCTTTGAAACTTTTTTTGTTTGTTTGTGTCCTTTGACATTTCTGGGTTGTAGGTTTCTTCAGTACCCAGTGTGAGATATTTAGGAGGAAAGAAGAAAGTCAGCAAACCTATTACTGTGAGTTGTTACTCTAGTGTTGTTCCTCTACTCTAAAAGTCCGAATCCTATCCTTCTTCTTCTCCCTGCCTTTCAGAGTCTTATGTTTGTTTTATGTATTATATTCAATATTTTTATATTTAATTAGTGAGAGGAATAGGGATAAATACATCTATTCGTTGTTGTCAAGAGGGAATCAGAAGTTTCATCTTATTTTTCTGTGTACCAAGAAGTCTTATTTTTATGTCCTACATTAGAATCTAGTTTAATACTCAGTCCTGACTATTTAAGGAGTAAGATTTACCTCTATTTATTCAATAATAACTATCTTTTAAGTCTAAAGCTAGACTACATAAAAGAAAATGTTCTACTAAAACTACTTTTAAACCAAATTTGAGTAGTACTTCCAAATCCAATCTTAAAAGTTGAGTTAACTTTTCAAGATCCTAATAAAATATTATGTGGCAACTCTTAAGTCAATTTACAAAATATGATTAAAAAAAATGAATCTACCATGTTATAGTGTTTCTACCATCAAGTATGGTCAGAAGTATTTGTTGCTGCTATAGTTTGAGGACTTGAAAAATATTCATGGAATGCAGTTCCTATAATAATTCATTTAGATGTATAAAATACATCTACTATTATATCATAATGATATTTTTAAAAAGACCAAGAATTAATCTATGAACTGATAAATTGGCTGGTTCCTCCAATAGTCATCTAACAAATATTTATATATTTACTCATCTACTTATTCATTTAATATTTAAATAATATAATTCAGAACCAGCTATTAAGCTAAGGACTGAATATACAGAGGTGCATGAAGAGTAATAATTTCAAACAATAATGAAGTTCATTTTAGGGGTACCTACCATGTGCTGGTGAGGTAAAACCACTCTTTGGGATGCTAGATAGAACGAGGCAAGGGAAGCTATCAGAAATGCCAGTGGGCCCACTCAACGTTTTCATTTAGTTGAAGATGTTGCCTTACTGACACTAAATTAGATTTATGAACCAACAAAATCATGTTAACATTCTACTAAATAAAAATATTGGTATAAAATATTTGTATACATTCTTTCTGAATAGTGATATAAAAGTATAAAAAGGAGATTAATGGTACCACATGATATTAAGCATTTCTTTTGTTTGGGTTGGGGAAACAGGACTTTATTGGGGAACAGTGTGTATTTCTGAGACTTTATTGGGGAACAGTGTGTTTTTCCCAGGACCCATCAGCTCCAAGTCAAGTTGTTGTCCTTCCAGTCTTAGTTGTGGAGAGTGCACCTCAGCTCGAAGTCCAGTCCCCATTTTCAATCTAGTTGCAAAGGGCGCAGCCCATCCTCCCTTGCTGGAGTCGAACCGGCAACCTTGTTGAGAGCATGCACTCTAACCAACTGAGCCATCCGTCTGCCCCTAAGCATTTCTTATACAGTAAATCTAGCATGTCTTTGATAGGAACCCTAGAAGTCAAGGGAAGATGTGTTGACATTCATTACATGTTTTCTGTATCCTTGGCTATATAAATCAGGAGGTTGCAATGGGTGGGTAATTTTGGTCTTTTTGGGTAACCTATATAAAATTCTGCACCTGGGCACTCTGCTAGGCACAGAGATACAAAGCAAAATAATGTACCACACTTCTTTATCAGAGCCTCACCACATAGCAGGCAAAACAAGCAAAAGTGTAATAAGAACAATAATAAGGGAAGAGGAAGTGGCATGAAGCAGGGAAAATGGCATTGTAATTTGCCCATTTGCTTAAAGCAGAAACCTATAGGGTTATAATAGATTTTTCCCTCTATCTCACCTCCTTGTAACAAACCATACAATTAAGTTTTAAAGATTCCACATCACAAATATCTCTAGAATATGTCCATTTCTTTGCATTCTTACTACCAGTGTCCTAATCCAAATCACCAACATGTCTTCCATCGTCAAACAGAATAAACTTATAGTCACCTCTCCAAATCCATTATTATCCCCTTGAATCCGTTTTCCCCAGTGCTGCACAGCAGTCTTTTAAATTACAAATCTGAGCATATCTCTCCCCTGCTGAAAACCTTTAATTCATTCCATGGCTCTTAAAATAAAATCTAAATCCTTTATATAACGCACTTGAATGTCTCACCCCCCTTCTTATCATTTCTCTTTCACTTTTGTTTCTTGCCTGAAAATAAGTGTGAGAATAACATAGTATTTACTTAAATAATTACATAGTAGATTTTAAATATTTAGTGAATGATCCTTTGATTTTTCTAAAAAAAAAGTTATCAAAGTTGCTTTCTACACGTGTTTTTTGTCATACTAACGTAGTATATCTTAAAACATTTTTTCTTTAGGGAAAATAATTTTATCAAGAATGTTGGTTTTGAACATCTGTGTTGAATGCCAATGACCATATATAAATATACAATTTTATTTTGAATAATATGCGTAACTAATACAAATTATTTACTTATTCTGAAAACTTCAGATTTCAGAATAATTTGTTTTCAGTGTAGATCAGTTGCATCTTAAGGTTAATAAGAAGTAAATAGTATATCTCATCAGTGCAGGAATGTTGTAGGTAAAATTATCTTCAGATGTCAAAAGGCATTTAATTTGGTAATATCTTTTCTCAATGTTTCTAATTCCATCGAGGGAATATAAAAACTCTCAAGAGAAAAATTACACTTTAAAATAGATTCTTAGGACTTTTTTAAGTAGAGTGACCTGGGATATATAAATAAGAATGTTCATTGTGGTATTTTTGTAATAGCAAAGAATTAGAAACAATCTAAATGTCCATTAGTAGCTGACAATAAGTGCATTGTGGGTATATGAATAGAATGTAATCCTGTATGACATTTAACGTGAATAAATTAGATCTTCATGTATCAAAATGGAAATGCTTCAAAAGCAAAAGTTGAGTTAAAAGAAGGAAGTTGAATAATAGTATATATGCTATTATATATTCTCAAAAAATATAGTATTTTTAGTCATAGAACAGTACTATTTTTTGTAGATACACATGTGCGTGCACATACATAACACACATACCCACAACAAATATAATTATATGTAAGTATACACACATATAGTATTAAAACATGAAACAGAAATGTACACACCAAATTAAAGATACTGATAATTTCTGGGAAGGGAAGTAAGGTGTAATATTGTATGGGGTAATACTATTTAGAGATCATTTTATTTATTGACAGAAATAAAAATTATGAATTAAATGTGGCATAATGTTAGTGTTTTTAAATCAAATGGTTGGTATATTAATGTTGGTTATATTATTCTCCATACTTTATTTAATGTTTGAAATAATCTGGTTTTTTCTTTTCTTTTCTTTTTTTAAGTATGTATTCAAAGACCCAGTAATTACATTTCTAATTAAAAACACTAAAGTATTCTTGGGTGTTCATACAAGGATGTTCACTGCAGCATGCTTCTAATTATGAAAAACTGGAAACAACCAAAATAGCAAATGATATAACTGCACGCTTAAAGTCCAAAGAACTTCAGGTTTTTTTAAAAAAAACATTATGATTACTGTAATATTTTACCTGATACCATACACAAAAATCAATTCTAGATGGACTGCAGACCTAAATGTGAAAGATTAAGTAATAAAGCCTTTAGAGGAAAATATAGAAAACCTTTTTTGTCTTTGTAGTAGGCAAAATTTTCTTAAACCAGATTCAGAGGACTAAATACAAACTAAAAATTGATAAACTGGACTATTTTAAAATCAAGAACTTCTGTTCATTGAAAGATACTATTAAATGAATTAAAAGGCAACTTTCCCAGTGAAAAAAATATATTTGCAGTATATATGTGCAGCAAAGGACTAGCATCCAGAATATATGAAGAGTTCCTATGCATAAATAAGAAAAGGATATTCAACTCAATAGAAATATGAGCAAAATGCTTGAACAGATATTTCACAAAAGAGCACATCCAAATACCCAATCCACATATGAAAAAGTGCTCAACTTGATTTGTCTTCTGTTTCTAGTTTTCTTAATTGGAAGTTCACATCGTTGTAGATTTTCCTTCTTTTCTAATATGAACATATAATGCTGTAGATGTCCACATGCGTATAAGAACTGCTTTAATGCCTCACAAATTTTGAAATGTTGTGTTTCAGTTTTTTGCAAGTTCAAAATATTTTGTAATGTCTCTTGGAGTTTTCATTGAGAGAAAAAGTACTTAAAAGTAGATTCTTTAATTCTAAACATTTGGGAATTTTCCAGCCCGCCCCCCACCACTCAGTGAGGCCCCCTTTTCCCTGCATGGTAGCCTGGAGAGTGCCTCCAGGCAGAAATCTGGACTATTACTAGGTCTCTGTTTGTTGCTTTCCTTTTCCTCAGGGCATGGTTCTCTGCTGCCAGTTGTCCTGCACCTGAATACAGTCATTTCCTGTAATTTGTCCTGTAAGAAGTAGATTCTGAATTGTGGTCCTCATACCAAACAGAGTGTCAGAAACACTATTTAAGTGGGCAGTCACTAGGTAGCCAATATTCATCCAGCTCAGGGCAGCCCCTCCTCCGAACACCCATCAAGATTAGTTTCACTCAAGAACAAAGTGGCCTCTAATGTTTATAAATACTTCTTATTGGAAGTAGGGACAGTGTGAGTTCTTCCTGAAAAAGAACAAGCTATAAGTATAAAATACCTCTAACAAGCAAGAAATAACATTTCCAACAACTGTAGCCTTGTGTTCTGCTGGCTTAGTGATGTGAGAGCCAAGGAAAACGAAGTTGAGATGAGCTGCATCTGCGTTTTCTTTGTGGAGCCATCTTACTTCACTATGTTCCGTGTTCTTAGCTAAACAACGCAAGAAACTAATCCAAACTTCGATTTGATTACATTTTCTTCATTTCCTTTTTTAACCTCTGATTTGTAAATTTTACATTCGTTTTACATTCTTGAAATGCTTTTTCTTGAAATTATAACATACATCATTTGACAAAGTCTAAAGTTCATAAATGCCTCTATCCTGCTAAAACAGTAGAGACTTTAACATGCTTTAACTCTGATCCTTTCCTTATTTTTCCATCATTTTATTGTTTAGAACTTAGTTCTACCTTATTTTATCTCTATCTTTATTTCGATACTATGATTGCTTTGCATAGTAATTTGTTTAGTTCCATGTATTGTATTTTGAATATTGTTTATCCCCTTCCATTCCCTCACCCCCCAAATTTTCTCAGTTCTCACCTTGAATAATTTTTGTTAGATGCTTTCTGGGCTTCTCATTGCAACACACTTTATTGTTAATATTATCCTTCTCTTTTTTCTGTGTGTTGTCTTTCATTTTACCAATTTTCATTAGCTTTGTCTGTGTGATATTTAACCCATCACCTGAGTTTTAAATTTCAATTATTATGTTATTAATTTTAGTTGTTTTATTTAGCATTTTTATATGTATTATTTGGTTCTTTTTCTTATTTGTGTTCTCTTGTTTCATAAATTCTTATTCTTTTAAATATATGTTTATCACCTCTTTTTCTTTCTCTTTTAACATTTTAAAAACTTAATCTAATAAAAACTAATTTATAATAGTTCTATTTCGTTGTTGTGCATTCTGCCATTTTCGGAGTGATAGTATGTAGACTGTCATTTATGTCTTTGAACTTATTTATGTTTATTCTTATCCACAAATTTGACTCTTTCGAGAATTATTATGTGTGGTGCTGTTTCTCCTAACCTTTCTTCCAGTTGTGAAAGCCTCTCTGTAGTGGACGATTGTGTCTCCCTAAATCCTCAGTGTACACTGGCCTTAAATCAGTTTTTACGTTACTATCAATTTGTCAGGTCTCTGCAAATGTATATGGTTCAATTTTGAAACCAGTAATATACGCTTAGGATTCTGATTTCACATGCTTGACTCTGTCCTGCCCTCAGATTGGGGCAGGAAGCCTCTTTTTAATGGAACTCTAACTAGATGATGTCTGATATTAAGGTTTTCTTTCACCGTTTGTGTGTGTGTGTTTTAGCTTTCTGAAATTAGCCTAATTTTGTGTCTCAGCTATGAGGGCCTTGGGCATAAACTTCCATCTAAACTCAAGTCTCAAGGTGTGAGGTCTCCATGGGCAGTACTTGATCCAGGTCTCTCACTACTGTAGTTCAATTCCGTTTTACTAGTAAGATTCTTTGTCTTTACTTGGCATCTAGAGATTTACTATCTTTGCTTTCAGTGGTATATATTAACATTTTTTATTATTGTTTTACATGGCATATCTGTGTGTTAGAAAGTGGTCAGGTAACTCAGTACATGATTTTTTAAAATCACCTAGTCTATGTTTTATTTAGCATGTTTATTTAGATATAGTTAAAAATCACTTAAAACATTTTACTTACCAGGCACTCATTAAAATTCAATTTTAATTGTTAGGATTTGTTAATATTAATACATTTTTTCTTTTGTTTTACTATTGTCTAATTCATATATTGTAAAATAACCTTGCTACCTTTATTTGTTTGCTGCATTATTCCTTAAAATAATTGTTTGTTGTGTTAATTTTCATAGGATGACTCTTCAAGAAGAATTGGATAAACTTAAAGTGCATATATCTATTGATAAAGCAACAATACAAGAATTGAATGCATGTATAGCAAAGAAAAGAGAAGGTAAATTTTTTTGTAAGAATAAATATTTAGCAGGCATTTTTTACTTATCTCATTCTTGATGTTTTATTTTCAATTTCTTTTAAGAATCTTGCTCTTGTTCCCCCTCTTTCCACTGTTCTACTCATTGATATCTTATTAACATTTTCACCTCTCCTGAGAATACCAAATAGAGAGAGCACCTGAAAGTCAGTTTATAATATTAAAAATTCTGAAGAGGTGTGATATAAGAAAAGATAATTTGTTTTTATTATTCATTTACAAAGTTTTACCAGTTATGTTTATTTGAAGTTTTATAGATAACATGAAGTTATTGTACTCAATATCAATAATGCATCTATATTTTTGTTTGATATACATTTTTCTGGAAATCATTTAGTTCTCATCAATTGTTCTGGAATAAAAATCTTAGAGTTAGAAGGAAACTTGGGGATCTGCAAATCTGCAACCTGCCTGACCACTAGTCTAAAAGTGTTCAGTAAGGATTGTATCTGTTCCAACTGCAAGGTTATTCTTTTGTTAAAATCAAGACAACTATATGTACTATACAACTTCAGTCCATACTTCAGTACCTCATTAGAAAAAGGTAAATAACTTTGATTTGACAGGATTTCTTTTTAATTATTTAACTGTGTTACAGTTAAATTGTAACCACTATACTTCATACTGTGTTTGCCTGAAAATAAGACCTAGCCGGACAATCAGCTCTAATGTGTCTTTTGGAGCAAAAATCAATAGAAGACCCGTTGTTATTTTACTATAAGATTAGGTCTTTATAATATAATACAATACAATACAATACAATACAATACAATACAATACAATACAATATAATACTGGGTCTTATATTAATTTTTGCTCCAAAAGATGCGGATTTATGTAAGATCCGGTATTATATTATATTATTTTATGTTATGTTATATTATATTATATTATATCATATTATATATATTCTATTATGTTATATTATATTATATTAATTTATTATATTATATTCCTGGTCTTATATTATAGTAAAATAAGAACTGGTCTTATATTGATTTTTGCTCCAAAAGATTCATTAGGGCTGATTGTCCAACTAGGTCTTATTTTGGGGGAAACATGGTAGGTGTTAACAATTTATACTTAATAATTAACTTAATAATTTATACTGAATTTATACTTATTAATTAAGTTAATCATATACTATTCATCCGGCTGTTGCCCCACTTACTATTGTTGTTCCAATTGCTCTTTCTTAGGTCACCCCTCTATTTTATACTATTGATTTATGTTGTATTTCAAGGTTATGCCTTCATTGATTTCTGAAACACTGATTTTCTCCTGTTTTACTTTCTACTACTCTTTCCTGTATCTTCTTATTCTCTTCCACTGGAACATCTTTCCAATTGTTCTTAACTATTAGGGTTCTCTAAAACTTTATCCTTGGTTTATTTTTTAAAATTAATAACTCTGTTGTTTTTGGAAAAATTGTACATACTTAAAAACATTGAAACAATAAGAAAACATAAAAAGAAGAAAGCAAAGAAATAACTCCTAATTCACAAACACTTAAAAATCATAATTTAGTATTAAATAATTATCAAATGAAAAATCTCTTCATACTATTATAGAAAGCAGCCTAGATAGAAAAATTGTGTAAAAAGACAATAGTAATATATGATATTTAAAAAAAATATTTACATATATATATTTTTTTAAATTTGGAGCCAACCAAATGAAAATAAGCAGATATAAATGTAAAAGAACTGTTGAACTTTAGATAAATGTTTCATTACTTCAAGAGATATTAATTTCTAAAATTTCTGTCTAAAATTAAGAAAAGTTCCAAAATTATTGAAGATGGACTTACTTTGTGTTTTTCAAAGTATATATTTCAATTTCAGAGCATATTAAAAATTAACATTTTGCCATACAAGGTAAAAAAAAAACATCATTTTTATAAAATATTTCATTTGTTTCCCCCACATCTTGAGTTTTGTTCATTAAATTACCTCTTAATTTTTTCAAAGTCTATATCGCAACAATGATTTCCTAGTTTTGAAGTCTGATTTCTATGCAGGCATACCTCAGAAATATTGTGTGTTCAGTTCCAGAGTACTGCACTATACAGTATTATTACAACAAAGTGAGTCACAAATTCTTTGCTTATCAGTGCATATAAAAGTTATGTTTATATTATACTGTAGTCTATTAAGTGTGCAATAGAATTATATCTAATAAAACAATGTACATACCTTAATTAAAAGCTACTTTATTACTAAAAACTGCTAACTATCATCTGAGCCTTTAGTGAGTTATAATCTTTTTGCTAGTGGAGAATCTTGCCTTCATGTTGATGAAAATGCGATACCGTGAAGTGCAAAAAAATGAAGCTTAATAAAACTAGTGTACCTATATATAATGATTTCAAACCTTATATTTTTTTTAAAGCCATGGCTTTTCTATTTATGAGTTCTTTATTTTGATTTGTTCCTTTGTTAGTCAGATATAATTGAAAGTATGTTTTTTTGTTTTCAAAGAAGGAATCAAAATAGCCATATTTGTAAGAGCTTATATGTTTGCGACTATATTTCAACAATTTTTATAGTCAAGGCATAAATTGGCTGGATATAATTTTATTGGGTCACACTTTTTTTTTTCCCCTCAAAACTTTTAGATATTCCTCATTTTTAGAATATAAGGTTGCTGTGGAGGTATGTTATGGAGAGGTATCTGATTCTCCTTCACTCTTGAACCTTATTCTTTTCTTTAGATGTGACTTACTTTTGCAATGTGAATGCTTAAGTTTTTACTTTTTTCAACTTGATGTTCCAAAATTTAAATAGAGTATGTCCTGGCAAACTTTTTTCTAAATCATATTTTCTTAGTTTATCTATGTAATTTATTATTCGACAATTAAGATCTTCCTTCATTCCAAGGAAATTTTTCTTGTGTATGTTTTTGTATATGTTTTCTATTCCATTTTTTTATGCTGTAGTTCAAGGACATCACTTGTCTCTATGTTAGAATATTTGTTTGTCTGGCCTGATAACTATTTTCTTCTAATTCTTTAATCTTTGTTTTTTTCTCCTGCAATCAGTTTCTTCACTTCATCAGTAATTCGATTTTTAGCCATGTATATTCTTTCCTTTATTCTTTCTAATGTTTCTATTATATACACAATGGTGTTTTTGGTTCTTAATTTATTGCCTCAACTCTTCAAATTACCACTTTATTTCCTTTGGATGTTTTATTATCTCTTTTCTGACCTCACATTTTACTAAATTCAAAGCTTTGGTACATTCTTCACTTACTTTAATTGTGTTTTCTTCCAAAGTGGATTTTAAATCTGTATTTTGTTAACTGTTCAGATCAGTCCACCTACGAGATTATTTCCTGCTTGGAAGGGGTGATCCCAGATATTCAAATTATTACCTGTGTTTAGCCTGCAGTCAGATGTGACCAGCTCTGGAGGTTCTTATCTTTCTCTACTGAGAACCGTTTCTGCTGTTCTTCATTCCTTTCTATAGATCCAGATTTACATTTGGTATCATTTTATTTCTTCCCAAAGGACTCCCTTTAATATTTCTTATAGAGCACATCTGCTGGCAATGAATTCTTTCAGCTTTTATACACTTGCAAACAAAAATCTATATTGGTCTTCATTTTTGAAAGATATTTTTACTAAGATTAGAATTCTTTATCAACTTTTTTTTTCTTTTTGTCCATTAAAAATTTTCTCTATCTTCTGGCTTAAATTGTTTCTGATGAGAACTCTGCTGTCATTCTTATCTTTTTTCAACTATACATAATGTCCTTTACTTTTTCTTTTTTTTTTCTTCTTCCCTCTCTGCAATCAGGAGTATCAACAGCTCTGGGGTCTGTGTGAGCTTTGAAGATTATTTCCTTTAGTCCTTTTAGGTGGCTCTTTCTTTGAGTTGTTTTCTCACATGCATCTGCTGACCAGTACTTAGCCAAAGACTCGAGGGGACCCTCTGTAGATCGCCAGAGTTCTGTCTGTCTCTAAAATCTCTTCTCTGTGGCACTTTCCCCTGCAAACTCTCACTTCCTGAGACTTCCTGGAATCTGGGATCTGTCTCTTCAATTTAGGAAGATCACCAGACTTCACTTAGGTCCCCTATTTCTGCAAGCTCTCTGTAGGTAATATGCTGGAGCAATCAGAGTTCACTTCGTTTGTTTGGCCTCTCTCAAGGATGACAGCCTTGTATCATCTTATACCCGATGTCTGAAAACCATTTTTTCATATATTTTGCCTAGTTTTTAGTTGTTCCATATGGAAGGGTAAATCTGGGGCCTCTTGCTTACTTTTTATATCATTGAACATGTTTTATCTGGATTAAAATTCCAAATCTATACGATAAGTAACCTCTCTCTATGTACCAGATGTGTATTTCTTACTTCTGCTACCTGTTTCTCTCTGGCTATTTTTACAAGATCTTAAGTTAAGGATGTCCTTCTAAAAAACTCAGTACCTTACCTCACCTCTCAAATAAGTTCTACCTCCTCTAGACCTCCCACGTGAACACCTTGAGCCCATACCACACTAAATTTCTCTCTGTTGAAAATTGCAATTCATGTTGTGGTGACTATTATAATCCCACATAACTCTATTAGGAGGCCAACTGAGCTGGAAGAGCTGAGTTTCCAGGTGCCCCAGTAGCTCTTTTTAAGGTAATAGACCAAAATGAAAGTAACAGTCAAGTCTTTAATCCCTTATCATATATGCAAGAGGTGAAAGTGGAGAAGGTGTCAACTCCCCCTGGTTCTGTTTTCCCCCAAGGAACTGCACACAGTTGAGGATCAGATGGATCAGCACCCACACAGATGTTATCTCACTGACTAGGGGCCCTGAACAAAAGTCTCCTGCATTTTTATTGACCTGGGTCTTGGAGAAGAGAGAAGGGGGAGGGTCCAGAGAGGAGGAAGGGTCCAGAGAAAAAGCACTGAACCAGAATGAAGAAAAGTGTCTTCAAGGTTACCATTTCTACCCTACTCCCACCCCCTGCCCACCACCACCACCACCAAATAAGGACATCAGTGGAGGGAAAGTGCCCAAATTGGAAATCTACTGTACTAACACTTGAGTAACAAGGAAGGGTAGAAGGGAGAACTCTCAGGCAGATAAAGTTCATATATTCTGATCTTAGGCAGTGGACATCATCTGAAGCACTAGAGTCAACATCACGGGTTTGCCAGACAACTTTCAATAGTCCTGGTTTGGACATCTTGAGAAAACTGTCTCATCAGAATTCAGCTGCTTCCATTTCAAGGAAATCTTTACCATCAGGTTACTAGACGTTGTGCAGGTCCAGTCACGGTGAGGCACTTTCTTTAGATGTGTCACATGCATCTAGGAGTCTGTTCCCTGGTGTTTGGCAGCACACAGGTTGGTTAGCAATACCTGATCAGGGCCTTTCCAGGAAGGTTGAAGAGAATCTTTCTGGAGGGGTCTTTTCCAGCAGATGAAATCTCCAGGTTGGAAAGTATGTTACATGACATCTTCATCTCCCTGGAGTGCTCTGTGAAAAGACTGCTCTTCCAGAACATGGTTCATTTTGATAGAAGCATTTAGGCCTTTGATATATTGAAGTATATCTCTTTTCATCAGCTGTGGATCAAAAGAGGCAGGGGCCAGGTGCATTGGGTACCCTGTGTTTATCTCAAAGGGTTAGTTTATGAGTTCCAAAGGGGATGAATCTGACCTTTAGAAGAACCAGTAGTAGTGCTTTTAGCCAAGGTATTTGTAGGGCTTCTACACATTTTGCCAACTGAGTCTTAATAATACCGTTAGTATGTTCAAATAAACCTGAAGATTGAGGATGGTAAGCCCAGTGAAAGTGTTGTAGAACTGGCCAAACAGCACAGACTTGTCGAAGCACCCAACTGGTAAAATGTGTTTCCCAGTCACCACAGAGTTTGAGAGGTGATCTCCAGGTTGGGATGATCTTATCCAACAGGATTTTAGCCATAGAAGCCTGTGGCTAAGCAGTAGCCTGTGCACATGGGAAAGCTTCAGTCTACTGAGAAAACATACAGACATGACTAAAACATATTTATATTCATAAGACGAGGGAAATTCTATGAAATCCATTTGCCAGACCTTGAATGGTCCGTTAGGCAATTTAAAATGTCTAGGAGCAGTATGAATAGGTTTCCCTGGGCTGTACTTTAAACAAGTAGGATAAGTGAAGTAGGTGTTTTTTGCCTCTACTTATTTCTAGTTCCCCACCAGTACTGATTTATGAATGCCATCAGTTTGTCAGTGGAACATGTTTCAGTGCATGTATAGTAGTTAGGAGTGGGCATTTTAGTCTTTGGTAGGATTGGGTTTCTATTTGGCCTGAACCAGAGCTTTTGCTTTTCATCAAAACAATTGTTGGATTGCCAATCTTGTTTTTCTTCTCTCAGACCAACTGTTGGGTTTCTCCAGCCAGTTTTTTAAGTTATCATTTGGGGAAATCTCTTTGGACCATGCCAGAGGTATGGTTTCTTTAAGCGCAGCATTCCTTGTGGAAGAGTTAGCAATGTGATTTCCCTTAGCTTCTAGACAGTCCAGTTTAGAATGCCCTGGGAACTTAATAGGAGCTAAGCCAGCAGATAAAAGTGTATCACCTAATAATTCCTGAACATACAGGCCGTTTTTAAATTATGTTTCTGCTGGAAGTAAAGCAGCCACATTGTTTCCACAACATTCAAAAATCATGAGCTACTCCCAAAGCCTATCTACTGTCAGTATTAATATTGACAGTTTTGCCTTTCGTTAGGGTGTAGGACTCTGAGCACTTATATTTCGGCTCGTTCGGCCTCAGCCATAGTAGCCAAAGGCAAAAGCGCCGCTTCGATTACATCAGAGCGTGTTGCTATTACCTATCCAGTGCAATATTTGCCATTTTTAGCTTTTAAATAAGAATCATCAGTGAACCATGAGAAGTCAGTGTTGTTCAAAGGACTTGACTGTAGATCATCAGTAGGGGTCAGGAGGGGATCCTTTAGTGTTAAGCAGCCAACGGAGGGCAGTAGGGTAGCAGGTTAAGGTTGTTAAAACGTGGAAGAGTTTTGTGAGGAGCAGCTAACAAAAGGACTTCATAGGAGCGAAGGGAGGTGACTGAAAAATATTAAGTGTGATGAGAATTCAGGAGGGCTTCTATTGCATGGTGTGGAAAGATGGATAAAGGGGATCCCACAATGATTTCCTTGGTGGCCTTAACAAAAACGGAAGTTGTAGTAATGGCTGTAAGACAAAAGAAGTTATCTCAGTGCCATAGGGTCCAGTTGCTAGCTATAATATCCTGTGGGGTGGTGGTGGTCGTTGTATTTTTGATGAGTACCTCAAGGGCATTCCCTTCCTTTTCATATGAAAAAGGAAAAGGGAATTTGGTAGTTGATAGGCCGAAGGGCAGGTGGTTTCATTAAACTCTCCTTTAAGGCTTTAAAAGTTATGTTATCCTATTCTTCCCATAAAATTAGTTTGAGGTTTTTCTTTAGTAAAACACACAGAGGTTTGCCCTAAAAGAGAGAGATTTGGGATTCAATTTCATCAGTAACCAACTAGCGCAAGGAAACCTTGCAGTTGATGTTTAGTATCGGGTTTTAGGAAACTTAGGATACCATGAAGCCTGTCTGGAGCTAGGTGCAGCCTTTGTTCTGATGTTAGATGCTCTAAATATCAAACCTGGGTTTGGACAAACTGCAGTTTCTCCAGGGGGACCTATGTCCCTTAAAGGATAAAAGCTTCATTAGCGAGTGATTGCTATCCTCCTGTGAGGAGACTTGGAAGGCAAAACAAAGAATCAAGTCATCCGCATACTGCAACACAGCAGAACCCCTAAAGAACTTCATTTTATCCAGGTTGGCCTTCAGGATGTGGGAGAAATAAGAACAGCTCTCAGTAGAACCTTGAGGCATTACTGTCCAGGTGAATTTTTTTTTTCCTTTCCAAGTAAAGGCAAAAAGGTATTGGCTAACTTCATCAACTGGAACACTAAAGAATGCACTGCACAGGTCAATCACAGTGAAGAATTAACTTTCAGTGGGGATGGAAGTTAATAGTGTGTGAGGGTTAGGAACAACAGGATGTCGAGGGATGACAGTGCTGTCCATTGCTTGTGGGTCCTGGACAAACCTACACCCGTGGGCCTTGGGTTTCCTCACGGGTAAAATAGGAGTATTACAGGGGCTAGTGCAAGGAATAATGAGACCCTGAGTTTTGTAATCTTCTGTTATGGGCTTTAATACCTTGAAACGCTGCTTTATTTATGGGGTATTGATTGATTCTGGGAAGAAGTTTTGAGGGATGTATTTGACTCTTGATAGGAGGTGCACTGTAGCTTCTACCAATATCAGTTGAAGATTTTGCCTATAAAAAGGATGGCAGCCAGATCAATAGGGACAAATGATCAGCGCTCCCAGATTCAGCTATAATACCGTCAGACATGGAGCATGTGAAAGTTGTCCAAGGGTCATTTAAT